>NC_090653.1:14007502-14290002 GCF_040937935.1 Hyperolius riggenbachi | reverse complement strand
CTGGGCCGATTAACATAATTGTTTTTTTTTTGCTGGATGCAGCTAGCACTTTGCTAGCTGCGCCAGCACCCCGATCGCTGCCGCCCCGCGCCCGATCGCCGCTATCGGGTGCGGAATGCGCCCCCCTCCCCCCAGACCCCGTGCGCTGCCTGGCCAATCAGTGCCAGGCAGCGCCGAGGGGTGGATCGGGACTCCCAATGACGTCCCGACGTCGCTGACGTCGGTGACGTCATCCCGCCCCGTCGCCATGGCGACGGGGGAAGCCCTCCAGGAAATCCCGTTCTTTGAACGGGATTTCTTGATTGGAGATCGCCGAAGGCGATCGAAGCGGGCGGGGGATGCCGCTGAGCAGCGGCTATCATGTAGCGAGCCCTGGGCTCGCTACATGATTTAAACAAAAAAAAAAATAAAAAAAACCTGCTGCGCTTCCCCCTGGCGGAATTTTTCATACCGCCAAGGGGATTAATCATTGAAAATGTCTCGCGCAGCTTTGACAAGCTCGCATTCTTGTTGTCCTGCAATGTGGCAGTGACATCATTGAGATGGGCGTGCCTTTTGTATCAGCAGAGATTACCTGTATATACTGTATATCCCTAATGTTTTTCTTGTTACCTGGTGCCTTTGCCTAACTACAGGAGTTGTGCAGTGCTAGTGGGATTGTGCGACATTTTGTGTTTTTTTTTTGTTTTGTTTGTAAGATACATTATCAAGCTCATCTCAGCATGCAAACAGGGCCGGATTTGTACTCTTTACCGCCCAAAGCCACTGTTACCAGCCGCCCCCCCCCCTTCGGTATAGGTAGCAAGATGACCCCTCCCCCCTTCCCTCTAGCATGGTACCCTGATTACCCCCCCCCCTCCTTCCTGTATAGGTAGCCACCCTCACCCCTTTCCCTCTAGTATAGGTAGCTAGATTACTCCCTTAATCCCTCCCCCCCATTCATTATAGGTAGCCAGCTCGCCTTCACACCGCAGCAGCCATCAGTGTCACTCATTTCTCCGCTCGTCTCCAGTGCAGAAGCTTCCTCTTCCCCTCTGTCTCCAACAGAGGCGTAGCTAGGGTTTTCAGCGCCCGGGGACAAAGACTATTAATGCGCCCCCTAAGGTGAAGGGTCGTGACCAAATGTGGGCGTGGTTATGGGTACTCCACATTTGGTCACGTCCCTTCAAATGTACATGGAGGTTAGCAGGCTCACGCTCACCCACCCTCCCTCAGTATGTACCTTCCAGCATGTTCCAAGACAAATTCAGCAATCATGAGCCCCCCCCCCCCATCAAGACAAATTCCGCAATCATGAGCAAACATGAGGCCCACAACAAGACAAATTTAGCAATCCTGAGGCCCCCAACAAGACAAATTCAGCAATCATGAGGCCCCCAACAAGACAAATTCAGCAATCATGAGGCCCCTAACAAGACAAATTCAGCGATCTTGAGGCCCCCAACAAATCATGAGGCCCCCAACAAGACAAATTCAGTAACCATGAGGCCCCCAACAAGGCAAATTCAGCAGTCATGAGGCACATAAATAGACAGCATTTCACATAAATAGGCAGAATGTCCCCTTAATATGGTAGACACCTCTCACCTGGCAGCAGTTCCCCAAAATACACTCAATCTGACAGCAGTGCTTGCCCAAAAATAGGTAGCCCCAGGTCTATAGGTGTCCCCAGAATAGGTGGCCAGCAGTATAGATGTCCCCAGAATAGGTAGCCAAGGGTAGAGATGTCCACAGAACAGG
Organism: Hyperolius riggenbachi; assembly: GCF_040937935.1. NCBI lineage: Eukaryota > Metazoa > Chordata > Amphibia > Anura > Hyperoliidae > Hyperolius > Hyperolius riggenbachi. The sequence goes on along the minus strand of NC_090653.1, from coordinate 14,288,262 downwards.
TAGCCAGGGGTATATGTGCCCAGTATATGTAGGCAGGGGTATGTGTCCCCAGTATATGTAGCCAGAGGTATATGTGCCCAGTATATGTAGCCAGGGGTATAAATGCCCAGTATATGTAGCCAGGGGTATATGTACCCAGTATATGTAGTTAGGGGTATATGTGCCCAGTATATGTAGGCAGGGGTATATGTGCCCAGAGTAGGTAGCCAGGGGTATATGTGCCCAGAGTAGGTAGCCAGGGGTATATGCCCAGTATATGTAGTTAGGAGTATATGTGCCCAGTATCCAGTATATGTAGGCAGGGGTATATGTGCCCAGAGTAGGTAGCCAGGGGTATATGTGCCCTGAGTAGGTAGCCAGGGATATATGTGCCCAGAGTAGGTAGCCAGGGGTATATGCCCAGTATATGTAGGCAGGGGTATATGTGCCCAGAGTAGGTAGCCAGGGGTATATGAGCCCAGAGTAGGTAGCCAGGGGTATATGTGCCCAGAGTAGGTAGCCAGGGGTATATGCCCAGTATATGTAGTTAGGGGTATATGTGCCCAATATATGTAGGCAGGGGTATATGTGCCCAGAGTAGGTAGCCAGGGGTATATGTGCCCAGAGTAGGTAGCCAGGGGTATATATGCCCAGTATATGTAGTTAGGGGTATATGTGCCCAATATATGTAGGCAGGGGTATATGTGCCCAGAGTAGGTAGCCAGGGGTATATGTGCCCAGAGTAGGTAGCCAGGGGTATATGTGCCCTGAGTAGGTAGCCAGGGGTATATGTGCCCTGAGTAGGTAGCCAGGGGTATATGTGCCCAGAGTAGGTAGCCAGGGGTATATGCCCAGTATATGTAGTTAGGGGTATATGTGCCCAATATATGTAGGCAGGGGTATATGTGCCCAGAGTAGGTAGCCAGGGGTATATGTGCCCAGAGTAGGTAGCCAGGGGTATATATGCCCAGTATATGTAGTTAGGGGTATATGTGCCCAATATATGTAGGCAGGGGTATATGTGCCCAGAGTAGGTAGCCAGGGGTATATGTGCCCAGAGTAGGTAGCCAGGGGGTATATGTGCCCTGAGTAGGTAGCCAGGGGTATATGTGCCCAGAGTAGGTAGCCAGGGGTATATGCCCAGTATATATAGGCAGGGGTATATGTGCCCAGAGTAGGTAGCCAGGGGTATATGTGCCCAGAGTAGGTAGCCAGGGGTATATGTGCCCAGAGTAGGTAGCCAGGGGTATATGTGCCCAGAGTAGGTAGCCAGGGGTATATGTGCCCAGAGTAGGTAGCCAGGGGTATATGTGCCCAGAGTAGGTAGCCAGGGGTATATGTGCCCAGAGTAGGTAGCCAGAGGTATATGTGCCCAGAGTAGGTAGCCAGGGGTATATGTGCCCAGAGTAGGTAGCCAGGGGTATATGCCCAGTATATGTAGGCAGGGGTATATGTGCCCAGAGTAGGTAGCCAGGTCAGGTGTCCCCCTCCCCAGCAGGAGGGGAGCAGCGCAGAGAAGAGCTGCTCTCCCTTCCTCGCTGTCCCCTCCAATGTCCGGGTGGCTGGCAGCGGCGGGCAGAACTTACCTCCGTCTCTCGCAGCGCCAGATGGATCTGCCACTACTCTGGTCTGGTCCAGACCAGAGCAGCGGCTGCGCACCAGAACTTCCGGCCGGCGCTGGAGCGAGACGGAGGTGAGTTCCGCCCGCCGCTGCCAGGCCAGCCACCCGGAGGACATTGGAGGGGACAGCGAGGGAGGGAGAGCACCTAAGGTGAGGGAAGGAGGGGGGAGATGGCCCCCCTTCCCCACCGTCCGCACAGCTCTCCCTCTTCTCTGCGCTGGCCCCCTTCCCCTCCGCCGCAAAAAAAAAAAAACCCCGCAGCTCAGCCAGGCTGAGGGCGCCCTCGGGGACCAGGCGCCCCGGGGCACTTGTCCTACCCCGACCCCCCCTAGCTCCGCGCCTGGTCTCCAATGCTGCCCAAGTCCACAGCCGCCAGCCACAATGTAAACGTGCACAGAGAGCAAGGTGGCTGTTGGCACAGGGGGCTAGCAGCAGAGTACCGCGGTGAGGCGCTCGCCTGATCTCCCTACATTGCAGCATTTACAAGCTTGCAAATGATGCACCAGTTTAGCCTGCTGCTTTGGTGCTCTCCTGCTGTGGTGCCCTATGCCATGGCCTAGGTGGCCTTGGCCTAAATCCAGCCCTGCATGCAAATAACAGAAAACTTGCTATTTTAAAGAGACTCTGCAACAAAATTTTCATTCTTATTTCTTCTATCCTATAAGTTCCTATACCTGTTCTAATGTGCTCTGTCTAACTGCAGCCTTTTCTAGTTGCACAGTGACTTAACACTGTTATATTATCTAATCTTCTCTCCTCTGTCGGCTCTGTGGGGCTGAGGCAGTCAGGCTGGAATGTGCTGTGCTGCTTGGGATTGGATAGTAGCTATACACACCCTCTCCAGGCCCCCTGCACACTCTGTATGACTCATGCACTGAGCTACTCTTTTGTTTGTAAACACTGCCTAAAAATGGCAATTACAAGCCAGGATTGCAGCAGAGAGTGGCAGAAACAGCACAGAGGGGCCCAGGAGAACATAATGAATAGAATGGTATGCTTTTAATTGTAAGAATTTTAGAGTACAGATTCTCTTTAAATAAGATAAGGACAAAAGAAGGCAAAATTCTATATTACCAGATGGTAATTGAAGAGTATACACAGTAATGTAAGTCTGTTGTCTAGGTGTCCCTCTACTGTACTCTAGGGAGGGACAGTAAGGTGTGGCAGTAGGGAAGGAATATTACTGTGGACCTGAACTCAGAACTTCCGCTTTGCTCTAAAAGATACCTAACAGCATAATAACATTTAAAAAAGAACATTTCCTTGTTACAGCTGATACAAATCCTGCAATAAATCTGCAGTGTTTCTACTTCCTGCTTTCATGGAAGCAGACAAATTGTTAACATACTGTGCTTTCAAATTAGCTTATCTGCCATGGCAGTCAGCTGACACAGGGGAGAGATCAAATTACAACTTGGGATTAGTCACTGGTGAGGGGGAATTAGATAGACTAAACTCTCTAAATAAATATGGGGTGCATTTATTTATGTTTTCCTTCTGTCCTGTGCAAGAGTTCAGCTCCACTTTAATATTGAGCAGGGTTGAAAAAAAAAGAAAAGAAGAAGGCAGAAGTGATGTCACTTTCGGCATCACAGAGTAACAGTAAAGATGGAAACTAACAGAACTCTTTTTTATTTATTTTTTTCTATCCTATTTCTTCTAAATTTGATAATGAACAATAAAAACAATGGGATAGATAAGCTAAATAAGTACTTTCTTTTTTTTTTTCTTTTTTTTCAGCTAATATGGAGTTCACCCACTTTAAAGTTATTTTTTTTTTCTTGTGTGTGTTTTTGTCACCCCCACTGTGCTCTAATATGACCCCCATGGGCGCTGCAAACATTTGCCACCTTATCACAACCAGTTTTAATAAATTCACAAAAGGCTTGACGGATTACATCGGCTCTCCAAGCTTATTAAATCAGCCCCACTGGGACATATTGTAGTGGACTTAGTCGGCTGATTGCCGCTGTTCCACATCCGCAGATAAGTCGCCGGCTGGTTCTGAGGTCTGAAAATACACGTCTAACGACATCAATATTGCAGCAGATGAGAAAAGCCACAGATAATTATTGTCCTGCTGGAAAATTCACAGCCAGGGCCCCGATCACCTGAGACTACCTGACAGGGGCGGAGCCTGCAACACATCATCAGCACACGCTCGCAGGGTGATATATAGAGATGGGCCGAACCTCCGATTTTAGGTTCGCGAACTTTCGCAAAACGTTCGGTTCATGTTAAAGTTCGCGAACCCCAATAGACTTCAATGGGGATGCGAACTTTGAAAAAAAAAATAATTATGCTGGCCACAAAACTGATGGAAAAGATGTTTCAAGGGGTCTAACACCTGGAGGGGGGCATGGCGGAGTGGGATACACGCCAAAAGTCCCGGGGAAAAATCTGGATTTGACGCAAAGCAGCGTTTTAAGGGCAGAAATCACATTGAATGCTAAATGACAGGCCTAAAGTGCTTTAAAACATCTTGCATGTGTATACATCAATCAGGTAGTGTAATTAAGGTACTGCTTCACACTGGCACACCAAACTCACCGTGTAACGCACCGCAAACAGCTGTTTGTGTAGTGACGGCCGTGCTGGACTGGTGCGCACCATGGCGAGAGTGCAGGTTTTGGTGGCTTTACAGCCCATATGGTCGGCCTGGCTGATGTAGCTGAATGACAGAACAGTGACTGTCCAGCTGATCAAATTTGGTCTGACCACAATGAAGCAACGACCTTATTATCTTTTGTGTGCCCCCCGAGACACTCATCTAGGCGCCGGTCATTGCTTCATTGTGATACGCAAGCCCCTTCACCACGGCAAGGTAATGATCACGAAGGGGAATGGGCGCATGTACATGCCTTTTGTTGTTGCAGCTGCCCGCAGTGCAGCCAGAAAAATTAGGCAGTCATGTACACGCACCAGAAAAATTATTACAGCGGCCGCTGCTAGCAGCGGCCTAAAAAATTCAGCAATCCGCCTGGAGTCCCGGACCCTGTTGGTGGTGGCGGAGAAGGTAGTCAAGCGGCCTGCAGGCAGACATGCTGTGTGGAGGGACTGGGAGCGACTTAGTATTCTTGGGGCAGGCCAGGCAGCCAGTCACACGGCGTGCAGGCAGAGATGCTGTGTGTGCGGGGACTTACTTAGTCTTGGGGCGGGCAGCAGCCCTCCGGGATCCATGCCTCATTTATTTTGATAAGGGTGAGGTACTTAACACTTTTGTGACTTAGGCGACTTCTCTTCTCAGTGACAATGCCTCCAGCTGCGCTGAAGGTCCTTTCTGACAGGACGCTTGCGGCAGGGCAGGAGAGAAGTTGGATGGCAAATTGGGACAGCTCTGGCCACAGGTCAAGCCTGCGCACCCAGTAGTTCAAGGGTTCCTCATCGCTGTTCACAGCAGTGTCTACATCCACACTTAAGGCCAGGTAGTCGGCTACCTGCCGTTCCAGGCGTTGGTGGAGGGTGGATCCGGAAGGGCTACGGCGAGGCGTTGGACTAAAGAACGTCCGCATGTTCGACATCACCATGAGATCGCTGGAGCGTCCTGTCTTTGACTGCGTGGACACGGGAGGAGGATTAGTGGCAGTGGTACCTTGCTGGCGTTGTGCTGTCACATCACCCTTAAAGGCATTGTAAAGCATAGTTGACAGCTGGTTCTGCATGTGCTGCATCCTTTCCACCTTCCGGTGAGTTGGTAACAGGTCCGCCACTTTGTGCCTGTACCGAGGGTCTAGTAGTGTGGCCACCCAGTACAGGTCATTCCCCTTGAGGTTTTTTATACGGGGGTCCCTCAACAGGCAGGACAGCATAAAAGACGACATCTGCACAAAGTCGGATCCAGTACCCTCCATCTCCTCTTGCTCTTCCTCAGTGACGTCACGTAAGTCAACCTCCTTCCCCCAGCCGCGAACAATACCACGGGAAGGTTGAGCAGCACAAGCCCCCTGCGACGCCTGCTGCGGGTGTTCTCCTGCTGCCGTCCCCTCCTCCTCCTCCTCCCCCAAAGAAACACCTTGCTCATCATCCTCTGAGTCTGACTCGTCTTCTGCACACGACTTCTCTTCTTCCTCCTCCTCCCCCCTCTGTGCTGCCGCAGGTGTTGAGGAAACAGCTGGGTCTGATGAAAATTGGTCCCATGCCTGTTCCTGCCGTAACGGTTCCTGGACACGCTTATTCACAGCTTCATCCGCCACTCTACGCACAGCACGCTCCAAGAAGTAAGCGTAGGGAATTAAGTCGCTGATGGTGCCCTCACTGCGGCTCACCAGGTTGGTCACCTATTCAAACGGCCGCATGAGCCTGCATACATTTTCCATCAGTGTCCAGTTGTCGGGCCAGAACATCCCCATCTTCCCAGACTGTTTCATTCTACTGTAGTTGTAGAGGTAGTGGGTGACGGCTTTCTTCTGTTCTAGCAGGCGGGAGAACATGAGCAGGGTCGAATTCCAGCGAGTCGGGCTATCGCAAATGAGGCGTCTCACCGGCATGTTGTTTTTCCGCTGAATTTCCGCAAAGCGTGCCATGGCTGTGTAAGACCGCCTCAAATGCCCACAGAACTTCCTGGCCTGCTTCAGGACATCCGCTAAGCCAGGGTACTTTGCCACAAATCTTTGAACAACTAGATTCATGACATGTGCCATGCAGGGTATGTGTGTCAGCTTCCCCATATGCAAAGCGGCAAGCAGATTGCTGCCGTTGTCGCACACCACGTTGCCTATCTCCAGGTGGTGCTGGGTCAGCCACTCATCCACCTGTTTCTTAAGAGCAGCCAGGAGAGCTGCTCCAGTGTGACTCTCCGCTTTGAGACAAGACATGTCTAAGATGGCGTGACACCGTCGTACCTGGCATGCAGCATAGGCCCTGCGGAGCTGGGGCTGTGTAGCTGGAGAGGAGAACTGCCACTCAGCCAAGGAGGAGGAGGACAGCGAAGAGCATGTAGCAGGAGGAGAGGAGGTGGCAGGAGGCCTGCCTGCAAGCCGTGGAGGTGTCACAATTTAGTCCGCTGCGCCCTGCTTGCCATCGTTCACCACCAGGTTGACCCAATGGGCTGTGTACGTAATGTAGCGGCCCTGCCCGTGCTTGGCAGACCAGGCATCCGTGGTCAGGTGTACCCTTGACCCAACGCTCTTCGCAAGAGATGACACCACTTGCCTCTCAACTTCACGGTGCAGTTGGGGTATGGCCTTTCTCGAAAAATAAGTGCGGCCTGGCATCTTCCACTGCGGTGTTCCGATGGCCATAAATTTACGGAAGGCCTCAGAGTCCACCAGCCGGTATGGTAACAGCTGGCGAGCTAACAGTTCCGCCACGCCAGCTGTCAGACGCCGGGCAAGGGGGTGACTGGCCGAAATTGGCTTCTTCCGCTCAAACATTTCCTTCACGGACAGCTGACTGCTGCTGTGGGCAGAGGAGCAGGAACCGCTCAAGGGCAGAGGCGGAGTGGAGGAGGGTGCCTGTGAAGGTGGAAGGGAGAAAGCGGCAGAAGCAGATAATGCACCTGAAGGAGGAAGAGGAGAAGGAGGGTGACTTTTGTTTTGTGTGCTGCTGCTGCTTTTGCTCAGGTGGCCATCACATTGCTGTTTGTGCCTTTTCTCCAGGTGCCTTCGTAAGGCACTTGTCCCTACGTGAGTGCTGGCCTTTCCACGGCTCAATTTTTGTTGGCAGAGCGAACAGATGGCTTTGGTCCGATCTGAGGCACACACATTAAAAAATTTCCACACCGCTGAGCCACCCTGGGATGTGGGCACTATGGGGACCTCAGCAGCTGATGCTGAAGGGCAAGTTGGCTGGCTGTACATAGGTGGCGATACATGGTGCCGGACACTGCCACCAGCTGTTTCTGACGAAGAGCTGCCCCAGCTTCTTTCAGCAACTTCTCTCCTCCTACTACTCTCTGACTCCCCCTCTGAACTGTCCCCCTCTTCATCTCCTCTATTGGGAACATACAGAGGATCCCTATCATCGTCATCATCGTAATCATCCTGCCCAGCTTCGCTTGCCTCAGACAAATCCAAACATGCACCATCAGTAGGTCCTTCATCCTCCTTACACGTTACATCCATAGTGTTGCCGCGTAACTCAGACATATGAGCTGGTGAAAATTCATCTGGCTGTAACAACAATGGCTGTGCATCAGTGATTTCAACACTAAATAATTCTTGCGAAGTGTCAAATGCAGCGGAAGTGGTGCTAGTAGTAGCGCTGGTGGCTGAGCAAGATGAGGTGTTCTGTGTCGCTAAATACTCAACCACGTCCTGACAATCTTGGGAGGTGATGGGACGTGCCTTCTTCCGAGCACTGTACTGTGGGCCAGGTCCACACGAAATTACATTTACATGACCTCGCGCAGACCTGCCGGGTGGCCTTCCTCTGGCTCTGGCACTACCTCTTCCTCTACCTGTTTTGTCCATATCGGGTATGCACGGAGTGGTATATCACACTGCGTGCACTCACGTAGGTAGGTGGGTTCACTTAACTGCACAGGTATGTGCACTGATGCGGTGAGTTCACTGAACAGAACAGGTATACAGTGGCGGGTTCACAGAACAGGTATGCAGTGGCAGGTTCACTGAACAGAACAGGTATGCAGTGGCGGGTTCACTGAACAGTACAGGTATACAGTGGCGGGTTCACTGAACACAACAGGTATGCAGTGGCGGGTTCACTGAACAGTACAGGTATACAGTGGCGGGTTCACTGAACACAACAGGTATGCAGTGGCGGGTTCACTAAACAGGTATACAGTGGCGGGTCCACTGAACAGAACAGGTATGCAGTGGCGGGTTCACTGAACACAACAGGTATGCAGTGGTGGGTTCACTGAACAGGTATGCAGTGGTGGGTTCACAGAACAGGTATGCAGTGGTGGGTTCACAGAACAGGTATGCAGTGGTGGGTTCACAGCACAGGTATGCAGTGGCAGGTTCACTGAACAGGTATGCAGTGATGGGTTCACAGCACAGGTATGCAGTGGCAGGTTCACTGAACAGGTATGCAGTGGTGGGTTCACAGCACAGGTATGCAGTGGTGGGTTCACAGAACAGGTATGCAGTGGTGGGTTCACAGCACAGGTATGCAGTGGCGGGTTCACTGAACAGTACAGGTATACAGTGGCAGGTTCACTGAACACAACAGGTATGCAGTGGCGGGTTCACTGAACACAACAGGTATGCAGTGGCGGGTTCACTAAACAGGTATACAGTGGCGGGTCCACTGAACAGAACAGGTATGCAGTGGCGGGTTCACTGAACACAACAGGTATGCAGTGGTGGGTTCACTGAACAGGTATGCAGTGGTGGGTTCACAGAACAGGTATGCAGTGGTGGGTTCACAGAACAGGTATGCAGTGGTGGGTTCACAGCACAGGTATGCAGTGGTGGGTTCACAGAACAGGTATGCAGTGGTGGGTTCACAGCACAGGTATGCAGTGGCAGGTTCACTGAACAGGTATGCAGTGATGGGTTCACAGCACAGGTATGCAGTGGCAGGTTCACTGAACAGGTATGCAGTGATGGGTTCACAGCACAGGTATGCAGTGGTGGGTTCACAGAACAGGTATGCAGTGGTGGGTTCACAGCACAGGTATGCAGTGGCGGGTTCACTGAACAGTACAGGTATACAGTGGCAGGTTCACTGAACACAACAGGTATGCAGTGGCGGGTTCACTGAACACAACAGGTATGCAGTGGCGGGTTCACTAAACAGGTATACAGTGGCGGGTCCACTGAACAGAACAGGTATGCAGTGGCGGGTTCACTGAACACAACAGGTATGCAGTGGTGGGTTCACTGAACAGGTATGCAGTGGTGGGTTCACAGAACAGGTATGCAGTGGTGGGTTCACAGAACAGGTATGCAGTGGTGGGTTCACAGCACAGGTATGCAGTGGTGGATTCACAGAACAGGTATGCAGTGGTGGGTTCACAGCACAGGTATGCAGTGGCAGGTTCACTGAACAGGTATGCAGTGATGGGTTCACAGCACAGGTATGCAGTGGCAGGTTCACTGAACAGGTATGCATTGATGGGTTCACAGCACAGGTATGCAGTGGTGGGTTCACAGAACAGGTATGCAGTGGTGGGTTCACAGCACAGGTATGCAGTGGCAGGTTCACTGAACAGGTATGCAGTGATGGGTTTACAGAACAGGTATGCAGTGGCAGGTTCACTGAACAGGTATGCAGTGATGGGTTCACAGCACAGGTATGCAGTGGCAGGTTCACTGAACAGGTATGCAGTGATGGGTTCACAGCACAGGTATGCAGTGGTGGGTTCACAGAACAGGTATGCAGTGGTGGGCAGTGGTGCTCAGCAGAGCTCGAATATTCGAGTAGCTCGAATATTCGAGCTCTTTTCCAGCTATTCGAGCTCGGTATTCGAGCTCCGAATAGCTGTAGCTATTCGAATGGGCTATTCGAGTACACTCGAATAGCCCATTCACTATTCGAGCTATTCGAGCAAACGGCGCTATTCGAGCTCGGTGCCGAGCTCGAATAGCGTCATAGCCCAGATTGATGTCCTTAGAGCCAATCAGAGGGCTCCCAGGCCCTCTGACGGCAGCCAATCACAGAGGGGGACCCTGGCCAGCCCCTACCCTATAAATAGCGGCCGCCATGTTCCGTTTCTCCGTGCTTGCCTGAGACTTGTACAGAGAGAGAGTTGCTCCTTTGTGCTTTGGCTTAGCAAGAGCTCTATTGTGGTCATTTACCTAGCGTTTTTGCTCACATACACCTCCTATACACACCTATATTGTTGTTAGTTAGTTAGACATTGTATTTTAGTTAGTAGCTTTTGTGTTACATAGAGACAGGCCAGCTGCTGCAGGCTTACAGCTTTAGGCCTCAGGGCCTTGCCTGTGTGGGCAGCTGTCCTCCTGTCCTCTGTTTATTTCTCTCTATTCTATACCAGTATTTCTGCTGTCCTTTACTACTGATTGTATTAGTATTGTAGTTATATACTGTAACTGTACTAGGACACTCACTGTCACTGTTCATAGGCTACTAGCTGCTCCTGCGTGTGTGCACTCACTTTCTGTGTACACACTACACACACTCTATTTCCTTCTGATAACTGATTGATTATTGTAATTGATTATTGTAATTAGTTAGTTGTACTTACTGTTACTACTTACTGTACTAGGAGTCTAGGACACTCAGTCACTGTTCATAGGCTACTAGCTCCTGCGTGTGTGCACTCACTGTCTGTGTACACACTACACACACTCTATTTCCTTCTGATAACTGATTGATTATTGTAATTAGTTAGTTGTTTGTACTTACTGTTACTACTTACTCTTACTGTACTAGGAGTCTAGGACACTCAGTCACTGTTCATAGTCTACTAGCTCCTGCGTGTGTGCACTCACTGTCTGTGTACACACACTACACACACTCTATTTCCTTCTGATAACTGATTGATTATTGTAATTAGTTAGTTGTTTGTACTTACTGTTACTACTTACTCTTACTGTACTAGGAGTCTAGGACACTCAGTCACTGTTCATAGGCTACTAGCTCCTGCGTGTGTGCACTCACTTTCTGTGTACACACTACACACACTCTATTTCCTTCTGATAACTGATTGATTATTGTAATTGATTATTGTAATTAGTTAGTTGTACTTACTGTTACTACTTACTGTACTAGGAGTCTAGGACACTCAGTCACTGTTCATAGGCTACTAGCTCCTGCGTGTGTGCACTCACTGTCTGTGTACACACTACACACACTCTATGCCTTCTGATAACTGATTGCTTATTGTAATTAGTTAGTTGTACTTACTGTTACTACTTACTCTTACTGTACTAGGAGTCTAGGACACTCAGTCACTGTTCATAGGCTACTAGCTCCTGCGTGTGTGCACTCACTGTCTGTGTACACACACTACACACACTCTATTTCCTTCTGATCAGCCCCGTTTCTTGCCCCGTGCGGAGCGTGCCGCCGCCCGGGGCGCTGTTGGGAGGGGGGCGCTATAATGGAGGGGGGAGCCGGAGCCACGGGGAGGGCAGCCCGACCTCTCCCTGCCTCTCCTCTCCCGGGCGCCCTCCGTGCTCCCCCCTCAGATGCAGAGTTCGTGAGCAGCAGGGAAGCGCTGTTTACAACTCACCGGCTGCCTGGCTCCAAGCGCTGCTCTCTCGCCGCTGGTCTCCTCTCTCTCTCTGTATATGTACTGATACACGCTGCTTCCTGTAGCCGGAAGCAGCGTGTATCAGTATGTATACAGAGAGGGGAGACCAGCGGCGAGAGAGCAGCGCTTGGAGCCAGGCAGCCGGTGAGTTGTAAACAGCGCTTCCCTGCTGCTCACGGACTCTGCATTTGAGGGGGGAGCACGGAGGGCGCCCGGGAGAGGAGAGGGAGGGAGAGGTCGGGCTGCCCTCCCTGCGGCTCCCCCCTCCATTATTGGGGGCATCTACCTATCTAACCTATTCTGGGGGCACCTACCTAATCTAACCTACGCTGGGGGGCAGCTGGTAATCTAACCTACGCTGGGGGGCACCTACCTATCTAACCTACACTGGGGGGCACCTACCTAATCTAACCTACACTGGGGGGCAGCTACCTATCTAACCTATACTGGGGGCAGCTACCTAATCTAACCTACGCTGGGGGGCAGCTACCTATCTAACCTATACTGGGGGCAGCTACCTAATCTAACCTACGCTGGGGGGCAGCTACCTATCTAACCTACACTGGGGGGCACCTACCTAATCTAACCTACGCTGGGGGGCAGCTACCTATCTAACCTACACTGGGGGGCAGCTACCTATCTAACCTACACTGGGGGGCAGCTACCTAATATAACCAACACTGGGGGGCAGCTACCTATCTAACCTACACTGGGGGGCAGCTACCTAATCTAACCTATACTGGGGGGCAGCTACCTATCTAACCTATTCTGGGGGCACCTACCTAATCTAACCTACGCTGGGGGGCAGCTGCTAATCTAACCTATGCTGGGGGGCACCTACCTATCTAACCTACACTGGGGGGCACCTACCTAATCTAACCTACACTGGGGGGCAGCTACCTATCTAACCTATACTGGGGGCAGCTACCTAATCTAACCTACGCTGGGGGGCAGCTACCTATCTAACCTATACTGGGGGCAGCTACCTAATCTAACCTACGCTGGGGGGCAGCTACCTATCTAACCTACACTGGGGGGCACCTACCTAATCTAACCTACGCTGGGGGGCAGCTACCTATCTAACCTACACTGGGGGGCAGCTACCTATCTAACCTACACTGGGGGGCAGCTACCTAATATAACCAACACTGGGGGGGCAGCTACCTAATCTAACCTATACTGGGGGGCAGCTACCTATCTAACCTATACTGGGGGGCACCTACCTAACCTATACTGGGGGGCACCTACCTAACCTATACTGGGGGGGCAGCTACCTTATCTAACCTATACTGGGGGGCAGCTACCTAATCTAACCTATTCTGGGGGGCACCTGTTTAATCTAGCCTATACTAGGGGGCACCTACCTAATCTAACCTATACTGAGAGGCACCTACCTATCTAACCTAGGGGGGGGGGGCGCAATTTTTACACCCTCGCCCTGGGTGCATTTTAGCCTAGAAACTGCACTGCTTCTGATAACTGATTCATTATTGTAATTAGTTAGTTGTACTTACTGACTGTTACTACTTACTTACTTACTGTACTAGGGACACTCACTCAGTCACTGTTCATAGGCTAGCTCCTGCGCGTGTTTGCGCGTGCGTGCACTCACTGTCTGTAGTGTACACACACTAAATTTACTTGTGATTACTACTGATTATTGTAACTGCTAGTTGTACTTCCTGACTGTTACTACTTACTTACTTTACTAGGGACACTCACTCAGTCACCTCACCCACCAACCCACTCCATTAAAGTACCCCACTTTTCACCCGCCCTTTTAAAAAACTTTTGTCTATACGCCCAAAACATCGAAGATGTCTGGAAGTGGCAGCCAGCGCGGTTTGGGCAAGGGGAAGGGCAGCAAGGGAATCAGGAGGAGAGGGAGCAGCATTGTGGCAGGCCGCGGCCGCGCCACCATGCACAGTTCCGCAGCAGCAGCAGCAGCGTCAGTGGCTAACATTCCTCCCATAGCCACTGGCCGTGGACGCCTTGGGCGCCGCCCAGCAGGAGCATCTGCAACTCACGCTGCAGAGACACAGCAGCAGCAGCGTGTAGCACCTGCTCCGATTTTCCTCCAGCCGGGTCGGAAACGTCCCATTGAGGAAAAGCATGCAGACACTCTGGTGCAACTCATGACGGAGGATGAGCAGCCCGCCATCAGCTCTGCATCCGAGGCCTCCACCCTCACCACCACCACCACCACCACCCCTGTTCGCAGCAGCCGCCCAGCAGGGTCTGGGGAGGAGGCCAGTTCACCGTCACAAGTTGGCGACCTGTCACTCAGCAGTATTTTTACCCCAGGCACCATCAGGGTATTGTCTGCTGTTGTTGGCGATTTTGAGGAGGAGATGCTGATGGGCACTTTGGGGGATGAGGGATTGGACAGCAAGACTGTGGCGACAGTCAAGCAGCCCATCCATGCATCAGGAGAGGAGTTTGGGGGGTCATCATCCCAGCAGGACATATTTCAGGAGGGGGAGGATGATGATGACCCGGTGACAGACAGAGACTGGGTGCCACCACCTCCAGGGGATGTCGTCCTCAGCAGCTCTGAGGAGGAGGAGGAGGATGCTCTTGTGGGCCTTGCAAGGAGGCGCATCATTGCAAGCATTGGCAGCAGTAGGCAGGTCCCACAGCCTGCTGGTGTCTCAGGCTCAGCAGCAGCAGCAGCAGCATCTGCCAGTACCACCACCAGCCGCACCCAAGCCCCCTAAGCCCCCCCCCCAACCACCACAGGGAGACAGGCAGCAGCGCTTCCATGCCGTAGGGGGATGTTTCTGTCACCAATCTGGCGATATTTCACCATGCCCACTGTGTACAGCAAGTACGCCACTTGCAACCACTGTCAGCGGAAGTTGAGCAGAGGTGCAGACCCCTTAAAGTTCAGCACCAGCTCGCTCATCAACCACCTTGCTGCGAAACATTTCCACCAGCATGAGGAGTTCCAGAGGCTGAAGGCATCTGGTGCTGGCAGTGGCACCACACCCATCACTGCACAGCCTTCAGCAGCAGCAACAGCAGCCACCCGCCCTCCTGCTCCTCCAGCAGCACCAGCAGGAGTGCGGAAACGCACTGCTCCTCCCCCCTCTGCAACTCCTGCCGCCGACACTGAGGCCTGTTCTGGCAGCCAGTCCTCAGTGGCCTCCTCCGCTGTGTCTGCTGATTCCCGTGCCAGCAAAAGGCCACGCCAGAGCCTTTTGAGCGAGTCCTTCCAGGGGGTGGTTAGGGCTCTGCCTCCCAGCAGCCGTCGCGTGCGGCAGCTGAACGGCTTGCTGGCACGGGCCATGTGCTCCCAACTCCTGCCATACACGCTCGTGCAGGAGGGGAGCGACATTCGTGCGCTGCTTGCTTGCACAGCCCCAGACTGGCAGCTCCCCAGCAGACACTTTTTCTCCCGCAAGGCCATTCCTGCACTGCACCGCTTTGTGATGGCCAATGTGGAGCGAGGGCTGGAGCACGTGGTTGGTGAAAGGGTCCACGTCACCATGGACTCCTGGAGCAGCCGCTTCGGGACAGGCCGCTACCTGTCCTTCACTGTCCACTGGGTCAGCTTGGTGGAAGGGGGTGAGGATGGGAGAGCAGCAGCGGGCACAGCAGCAGCAGCAACACAGTGGGTGGTGCCACCCCGCAGGGTCAGGGGAACTGCAGCAGGTTCCTCCGATCCTCTGCCATCCTCCGGCACACCTGGCCAAACCCCCGCCTCAGCAGCAGCGTGAAGGCCCGCCACTGCCAAGCGCTGCTGCACTTGGTCAGCCTTGGGAAGACCAAGCTGACGGCAACCCATGTGTTGGCCAAACTCCAGGAGCAGGAGAGGATTTGGCTGACCCCCAGAGGCCTCAGAGTCGGAGAGGTGGTGGCCGACAATGGGGCCAATCTGGTTGCCGCAATAGACAGGGGAAACCTGACCCACATCCCCTGTCTTGCCCACGTGCTGAACCTGGTGGTGCAGAAGTTCTTGCGCACCTACCAGGGGATGGGCGAACTGCTGGAAACGGCAAGGAACGTTGTGCGTCACTTCCGGCGCTCGGCTGCAGCCTGTGCGAGCCTGGAAGACGTGCAAAAGGAGCTGGATCTGCCACGCCATCGGCTGATCCTTGACGTTCCGACTCGCTGGAACTCCACCCTGGCGATGTTGGAGCGTCTGGTTGAACAGAAGCACTCTGTCAACCAGTACCTTGCCCTGGCCACTGTTTCCGCCGCTCAGAGAAGGGACAAGACCAGCAACATCCCGTCCATCGTCCCCGATGATGACTGGAGGCACATGCAGCAGGTGTGCTTAGTGCTGGCTCCCTTTCTGCAGGCCACTAACATGGTGAGCAGGGACCATGCTATGGTCTGCGAGTGGGTGCCCCTGGTTTGTCTGCTGAACAGGGCCCTCGATGCTTTGCTGGAACAGGGAGCGGCAGCCTTGGACCAGCAGGAGCGGCAAGCAGCTGCACAGTCCACCTCTGAGGGGGAGGAGGAGGAGGACTTGGTGGAGGTCCCTGACCTTGCTGGTGATGAGGGGGAGCAGCACAGTGCAGCTGAGTTGGTGCGGGGGTGGAGAGAGGATGAGGCTGACGAGGCAGAGGAGGAGGATGAGGACAGCAGCACTGCCGTCGATGTGCCAGCAGACGTGGCCCGCCTCTTCCCAATGGCAGCGCACATGCTGACGTGCCTGCGCAGAGACCCCAGGGTGATCCAGATGAAGCAGAGGGAGGACATCTGGATCAGCATGATGTTGGACCCACGCCTCAAGGGGAAGTTGAGCCAGTTCCTGCCGCCTGCAGGAGGAGACCCAGCGCAACAAATAAGGAGCTTGCAGCAGGCCCTTGTTGAGCGCTTGGAGGAAGCCTTCCCCCAGCCTTCCACCCCCACTGTCCAGCAGCCAGCACAGAGGCAGCAGCAGGTGCCTGCATCCAGCAGCAAGCGCCCCACAGACCTGCTGTCTCTCAGCCATGAGCTCTACAGGACTGTAGAGGCTCCGGCAGCAGTGACTAGAGAGGAGGTGCATGCAGCAGCATCCTCCACTGGTCACAGCCAGCGCCTGACCCGCATGGTGGCTGACTACATGGGGTCCTACAGCGGGCTTGACAGCGATGCCCCTGTTGATCCCATGGAGTATTGGGTCAAGCGCCTGGAGATCTGGAGCGAGCTGGCGCAGTACGCCCTGGAAGTGCTGTCCTGCCCCCCTTCCAGCGTGCTGTCCGAGCGCTGCTTCAGTGCAGCTGGTGGTGTGGTCACCGAGAAACGCTCACGTCTGTCTCACAAGTCTGTGGACAGACTGACGTTTCTCAAGATGAACCAGGCGTGGGTGGAAGGCGAGTTCCTGGCCCCTGTTGTCGGCGAGAGGGGGACATGAACTGGCTAAGAACCATCGTTAATGTGCCTTACCACCCTTTACCACCTCCTGGCTCCTGCTCACTAAGCCAGCCTGGTTCACTTTGACTATTACGTCGCCTGCAGCCACACATTTTACACCTACAGTGGGCTGCTGTGTACTGCCCTTCTGCTGTCTGTCTGTGTTTCCCACTGCCAGAGTACACAGATTTACCTTCTGCTGCCACTCTGCCACCAGCTATTACGTCAAAAAATAGCTATATCTGTGTAATTGGTTGTAAAAACAAAACCAAAAAAAAAAAAAAGGTTTAATTTTTCTGAGGTGCCCGGGTTGAAAACTGTGTTGTCCCAGTTGTGTATTGGACACGATGTGGGCTGCACGACCGCTGTCTGGGACCTCCTGTTGTGTTCATTTACGGCCTGGTATCACCGCTAGGTACCAGGGCTATTATGTCACGCTGCCTGCCTGCTGCCACACTCACACTACTCCTCCATTCCTCCTGCTGCTGCTGTCTGTCTGTGTTTCCCACTGCCAGGGTACACAGAATTACCTTCTGCTGCCAGTCTGCCACCAGCTATTACGTCAAACAATAGCTGCACACATAATTACTCCTCCATTCCTCCTGCTGCTGCTGCTGTCTGTCTGTCTGTGTTTCCCACTGCCAGGGTACACAGATTTACCTTCTGCTGCCACTCTGCCACCAGCTATTACGTCAAAAAATAGCTATATCTGTGTAATTGGTTGTAAAAACAAAACCAAAAAAACCAAAAAAAAAAAAAAGGTTTAATTTTTCTGAGGTGCCCGGGTTGAAAACTGTGTTGTCCCAGTTGTGTATTGGACACGATGTGGGCTGCACGACCGCTGTCTGGGACCTCCTGTTGTGTTCATTTACGGCCTGGTATCACCGCTAGGTACCAGGGCTATTATGTCACGCTGCCTACCTGCTGCCACACTCACACTACTCCTCCATTCCTCCTGCTGATGCTGCTGTCTGTCTGTGTTTCCCACTGCCAGGGTACACAGAATTAGCTTCTGCTGCCACTCTGCCACCAGCTATTACGTCAAACAATAGCTGCTCACATTACTCCTCCATTCCTCCTGCTGCTGCTGCTGTCTGTCTGTGTTTCCCACTGCCAGGGTACACAGATTTACCTTCTGCTGCCACTCTGCCACCAGCTATTACGTCAAACAATAGCTGCACACATAATTACTCCTCCATTCCTCCTGCTGCTGCTGCTGTCTGTCTGTCTGTGTTTCCCACTGCCAGGGTACACAGATTTACCTTCTGCTGCCACTCTGCCACCAGCTATTACGTCAAAAAATAGCTATATCTGTGTAATTTGTTGTAAAAACAAAACAAAAAAAACCAAAACAAAAAAAGGTTTAATTTTTCTGAGGTGCCCGGGTTGAAAACTGTGTTGTCCCAGTTGTGTATTGGACACAATGTGGGCTGCACGACCGCTGTCTGGGACCTCCTGCCTGCTGTGTTTATTTACAGCCCTGGTATCACCGCTAGGTACCAGGGCTATTATGTCACGCTGCCTGCCTCATTGACTGCCTGCTGCCACACACTCATCCTCCTCCTCCTGCTGCTGAATTTACCTCCTGCTGTCTGTGTGTTTCCACTGCCAGGGAGCACATACAATGGCGCTTCCAACATGCGTGCGCCACCAGCTATTTGTTACGCTCAAAAATAGCTGCATTTCTTTAAAAAAAAAATTTGAAAAGAGAAATAAGTGAAGAAGAAGACGATATTGAAGAAGAAGAAGATGAAGAAGAAGAAGAAGAAGATGAAGAAGAAGAAGAAGAAGAAGAAGAAGAAGAAGAAGAAGAAGGAGAAGAAGATGAAGAAGAAGAAGATGAAGAAGATGAAGAAGAAGATGAAGAAGATGAAGAAGAAGAAGATGATGAAGAAGAAGAAGAAGATGAAGAAGAAGAAGAAGAAGATGAAGATGAAGAAGAAGATGAAGAAGATGAAGAAGATGAAGAAGATGAAGAAGAAGATGAAGAAGATGAAGAAGATGAAGAAGAAGATGAAGAAGAAGAAGATGAAGAAGAAGAAGATGAAGAAGATGAAGATGAAGAAGATGAAGAAGATGAAGAAGAAGAAGATGAAGAAGATGAAGAAGAAGATGAAGAAGATGAAGAAAAAGAAGATGAAGAAGAAGAAGATGATGATGAAGAAGATGAAGAAGATGAAGAAGAAGAAGAAGACAATATAAAAGAAGAAGAAGATATAGAAGAAGATATAGAAGAAGAAGATATAGAAGAAGAAGATATAGAAGAAGAAGAAGAAGAAGAAGAAGAAGATATAGAAGATAAAGAAGAAGAAGTATATACAGTACTGAACAAATTTCTGGACACAACTTCTCTTTTCAACTTTTTTTTTTTAAAGGAACATCCCCACATAATCACTTGCTGTTGTTACTTGGAAAAAAAGAGGTTTCTTGCATCATTCACCCTCAAAACAAGTGTTGGAAGCTATTGAAGGCCATTTCGAATAGTCAGCTCGAATAATGAGCTCGAATACCGACTCGAATAGTGAGCTCGAATTCCGAGGTCGAATCGAATAGTAAAAATTATTCGACTCGAATATTCGACTGACCTCGAATAATTTACTATTCGAATTCGACCTAACTCGAATTTTGAAAAGGGGTATTTGAGCACCACTGGTGGTGGGTTCACAGCACAGGTATGCAGTGGCAGGTTCACTGAACAGGTATGCAGTGATGGGTTCACAGAACAGGTATGCAGTGGTGGGTTCACTGAACAGGTATGCAGTGGTGGGTTCACAGTACAGGTATGCAGTGGTGGGTTCACAGAACAGGTATGCAGCCAGCCAGGAACAAGTTAAGCCTAACTAATCTTTCCCTGAGAGACAGTCTGCAGCAGCTCTCACTAACGCAGGCAGCACACGAGTGACCGTAATGGCCGCCGCTGCCTGCCTTACATAAGGGGGGGTGGGGCTCCAGGGGCTAGTGTAGCCTAATTGGCTACACTGGGCCTGCTGACTGTGATGTAGAGGGTCAAAGTTGACCCTCCATGTGCATTATGGGGCGAACCGAACTTCCGCAAAGGTTCGCCAGCGAGACGCGAACGCGAACCACCGAAGTTCGCGTGGAACCGTTCGCCGGCGAACCGTTCGGCCCATTTCTAGTGATATACTGATGATATACTGCAGATATAACACACTGTGCTGCCTCTGTATAAATAGAGAGCGTGGAGTGGCACAAGAGCTTGCCATCAAGGGCGTAACTAGAAGTCACCGGGCCCCCCTGCAAGAATCTGGATCCCCCCCATTTTGGGGGAGCAGTAGGGGTCGCAGTAGGAGAGCATTGCACATCAGCGAGGAGCGGGGACAGCCCCCCCTTTCACTTCGGGCTCTCCCCTCTGCGCTCCCCTCCGGCATCTATATAAGTGGCAGCAGCAGCAGGCAGGACCAGTGGCGTAGCTAATGAGCTGTGGGCCCCGATGCAAGTTTTACAATGGGGCCCGCCAAGCACTCTATACATAACAATTGATACGGCGCACCAAAACCTGACAATGGCAACTACAGTGACAGAGGTGCAAGAGGGGGATGGGGAACAGTTTGTTAGTGATTACTACTATTCAAAGTATCTATAGAAGTGATTATTACCAGCACAGGACTAATAAAGAGCTAATACTGTAGTTGAGGGAGGGCCCTTCGCAGTGTCGGACTGAGAAGTGGAAAAACTGAGGAAATCCACCTGCTGGCCAAGCAGCAGTAACCCTGTGTTATGACTCCCAATAGAAACCTGCAGTAAGTCTTCACTGTGAACAGCAACACCTGATTACTGCTGCTTGGCCAGCAATTGGATTTAATCCGGTTTTCCAGCTCCCAGTCCGACACTGGCCCTTTGGGGCCCCTCTGGCTCAAGGGCCCCGATGCGGTGGCTACCTCTGCACCCCCTATTGCTACACCCCTGGGCAGAACACATACCTCCATCCACCACCTGAGGTTCCGATCTGTAAGTACTTCATGATACTTCCTGTTTAAACAGGAGTCCCAATGACTTTAATAGTTAAAAAAAACATATTAAGGGTTTTGTTAGGTTTTGCGAAATTAAAACAAATTAAATTACCTGCCAGAGTGAATCACAGATGACTGGCTACTATATCACCAAATGTATATTGATATTGGTGAAACTTTTTGTGGGTAGCAGAGAAGAGTTATTTTCCTGGTGAAAAAAAAAAAATCTTTTGTAAGCCTGGCTGCGTCGGATTGTCTTGCGGAGAGCGCCGGTGTCACACGAGTGACCGCATTGTGTGTACAAACAAAGGCGCGCTCTCTCGAGTTGCGCACAATGTTATCTCAGCATTCTGTATTGCCTCACTTCGCTTATGGATCTAAGAGAAAAGACAAGAGAAAAAAATAGAATAGTAAGAGCCAGGAAAGGCTTTTTTTTTATATTTCCAGGGTTATTATGTTAAACAAATTAGCTTGAAGTTAATTGTTATTTTGTATCAGGGAGTTAATTGCCTTCTCGGCTGTTTTCTCAACTCAAGAGGAACTTCAAGTTCTGCTTTCCAAGCATTAGCCACTCATAGCCGGCTTCAGGCTGGGGGCACACATAGCAGAAACGCTAGCGTTGCGGAAAATGATGCGCAGGTCTATGGGCCACAGGAAAAACGCATATAAAAAAACCTATTTGCGATTTCAATGCGTGAGTTTTCAAAAATGCTAAAACGCATCAAAAACACACATAATGAAAGTCAATGGAAATGCAATGGTATGTGTTTTCCATGTATTTCCATGCGTATTTATGTGCGTTTTTGTAAAAAAAATGTTTTGTGATTATGTATTTCCACTTCCTGTTGTCTTCCTATTAATTTGCATAAAATGTATTTCCGCTTCCTGTTGTCTTCCTATTAATTTGCATAAAATGTATTTCCGCTTCCTGTTGTCTTCCTATTAATTTGCATAAAATGCATTTCCGCTTCCTGTTGTCTTCCTCTTAATTTGCATAAAATGCAATTACAAAACGCATGAAAAACGCATACAAAACATGAAATGTTAAACGCAGCAAAAACGCACACAACATAAAATGAAAACATGACATAAAACGCAGCCTTCTATGTTATATTATAGGTGCACCTACGCTCAGTCTCGTTAACCAGCAGCTCCTGGCCTTGATTGGCTCAGTGGAAATTTACAGGGAAGATCAAGTTTGAATATCAGCTTTGCTTGTTTACAAAGCTTTTAAAGTAAACCTGAAGTGACCTTAAACAAGAAGGACATAGATACTTACCTAAAAAAGGGGCAGGCTCTGTACGTCTCCCTGTTCCGATGCTGTCCCCTTGTCATAATCTGCACCTTCGAGAATCCTTGGAAGGCTTCCAAAGCATTGGTGTCCTTCAAGTGCATCTTAAAATGTGTGCATCCGTGCGCAGTACGAGCACACACGCACGCAGCTTGGTTTCTATGGGTGTGCAAAGGGTGCAATCGCCCGAGGCGTTGCTGGAGCCCATATGCAATTCACTTCTTCACCAAAGTTTTCTCCTAGAAGATATTTTTTTCATACAAGTTTGGTGTAACAACTGCCATTCACTTGCTGTCTAGAGATGTTGCGAATATAGAATTTTGGGTTCGCGAACGCGAATTTCCGCAAATGTTCGCGAACAGGGAAACCGGGTGAACCGCCATAGACTTCGATGGGCTGGTGAATTTTAAAACCTACAAAAGTGGGGGGGGGGGGGCGGAGCTTGCCATGGAGGAGTGAGGACGCAACTCGGGTGAGCTCCTCTGCCTGACCGACCTAAAGCTACAAAATTAGTCTATTCTTTAACTGGCTTCGGGGCAGAAAGTATGTCCGGACGCTCCAAAAGAGCTAAGGGAGCTGACACACCGCAAAAATCTACACAGCAGCCAGTGATTAAGTACCTTAGGAGGAACGAGGCCACTCAAACCCCAAGCAAGATGGTGGATGCAGCACTCCCGCCCGTGATGGCGCCGGCCTCAGACGCCGACTAGGCCACAGCCCGCTCCCTGAGTGAAATCAGGGATTACTTACACAGCCTGTCTACGAAATCAGATCTGGCAGAACTTGCGGACCGCATTACTGCAGCTACCAGAGCGGACCTACAGGACATACAGACTGAGGTCTCAGAGCAAGCGGGCCGCATTACAGCAGTGGAAGCGGAAGTGGAGGAGATGAAAAGGACATACAGCTCCTAAAGTCCCAACAAATACATCTGATGAAGGTAAATGCAGCGCTGCGGATGGGGCTAGAGGATCAGCAGAATCGCAGCAGGCGCTGCAACATACGGGTAAGGGGGCTCCCAGAAGACATTGTCCCATCACAACTAGGCCCAATCCTGACGTCTATCTTTAACACAATCCTAGCTCAGCCGCTAGATAAACCACTAAAATATGACAGAGTGCATAGAGTCTTGAGGCCAAAACCTGCAGCAGGTGAGCCACCGAGGGACGTGATTTGCAGACTCCACTATTTTAGCACCAAAGACGCTATTATGCAAGCGGCAAGAAAGATGGAGTCGATTGAGTATGAGAAGCATAACCTGTTACTCTTCCAGGACTAGAGTTGGGCCGAACGGTTCGCCGGCAAACGTGGTTCGCGCGAACTTAGGTGGTTCGCGTGCGGGTGTCGCACGCGAACGTTTTGCGGCAAAAGTTCGCAAAAAATCGGTTCGCCCCATAATGCACCTGAGGGTCAACTTTGACCCTCTACATCACAGTCAGCAGGCCCAGTGTAGCCAATTAGGCTACACTAGCCCCTGGAGCCCCACCCCCCCTTATATAAGGCAGGCAGCGGCGGCCGTTATGGCCACTCGTGTGCCTGCATTAGTGAGAGTAGGGCGAGCTGCTGCAGTCTCTCATAGGGAAAGATTAGTTAGGCTTAACTTCTTCCTGGCTGCATACCTGTTCTGTTCAGTGAGCCCTCAGCCCACTGCATACCTGTACTGTGATCCTGCCACTGCATACCTGTTCAGTGATCCTGCCACTGCATACCTGTTCATTGATCCTGCCACTGCATACCTGTTCAGTGATCCTGCCAGTGCATACCTGTTCATTGATCCTGCCACTGCATACCTGTTCAGTGATCCTGCCAGTGCATACCTGTTCATTGATCCTGCCACTGCATACCTGTTCAGTGATCCTGCCACTGCATACCTGTTCAGTGATCCTGCCAGTGCATACCTGTTCATTGATCCTGCCACTGCATACCTGTTCAGTGATCCTGCCACTGCGTACCTGTTCAGTGATCCT
Organism: Hyperolius riggenbachi; assembly: GCF_040937935.1. Classification (NCBI taxonomy): domain Eukaryota; kingdom Metazoa; phylum Chordata; class Amphibia; order Anura; family Hyperoliidae; genus Hyperolius; species Hyperolius riggenbachi. Next base: position 14,263,964 of record NC_090653.1, on the reverse strand, counting down.
GCCACTGCATACCTGTTCATTGATCCTGCCACTGCATACCTGTTCAGTAAACCCGCCACTGCATACCTGTTCTGTTCAGTGAACAGTTTGGTGTGTCATTGTGAAGCAGTACCTTAATTACACTACCTGATTGATGTATACACATGCAAGATGTTTTAAAGCACTTTAGGCCTGTCATTTAGCATTCAATGTGATTTCTGCCCTTAAAACGCTGCTTTGCGTCAAATCCAGATTTTTCCCGGGGACTTTTGGCATCTATCCCACTCCGCCATGCCCCCCTCCAGGTGTTAGACCCCTTGAAACATCTTTTCCATCACTTTTGTGGCCAGCATAATTTTTTTTTTTTTTCAAAGTTCGCATCCCCATTGAAGTCTATTGCGGTTCGCGAACTTTAACGCGAACCGAACCTTCCGCGAAAGTTCGCGAACCCGGTTCGCGAACCTAAAATCGGAGGTTCGGCCCAACTCTATCCAGGACTTAGCACCAAGCACTTTGGCCCAGAGGAGAGCGCTGCAGCCTTTACTAAAGATGTTCAAGGATGAAGGTGTTATGTACAAATGGGGCTTCCCTTTCCAACTAGTAGCCACGAAGGAGGGTAGGTCCTTTACCCTGAAGGATCCCGCAGACCTTCCGAAGTTATTCAGAGATCTCTCTTTACCCTCCGTAGAGGTTCCGGAATGGCAGCCTGATAAGCTATTTATTGCCACGCCACAAAAGGACCGGAAGAAAAGGATGGCAGACAATCCTCCGCAGGCATGAAGGCCCCGGGGCGATCAGCTGATGGACTTCCGTTGTACGGAGCACACTGTGAGCAGATAAGTAACACTCAAGGGGGACCCCTTAACAGGCGGAAAATGGCCATATGTCATAATCCTTAGCAGACATTACCGATTGGATCTTTGGTTTCAGGGGGTGTTTACTAACTCAAACTTTTCGAGAGAGATGCTCTTGGATGATGAGCTTACATGAAAGATATGAGTGGGGGAGAAGTTGATAAACTGGGGCATCTGGCCCGACATTCGTTCTATGGAACGAGACTTATAGCATCTTAGGCAAACAAGGGGTCAAGGTCCCTGGCGACATAGGTCTTACACGCGCACGCGACCTCGCAATGCCATTTCCCACCGTAAAGATATATGATCTTGTAAGGCTTAGTGGTGTATTCTCCACAGTCAGCATGCAACGCATGAGCTGTTGTGGAGGAGATACACACACTAGCACAAGGAAACAGGCTATCCCTAGTTTAGTGGAGGGGAGGACTGACTCCAAGAGGAGATTGTGGCGCACAGAGCCGGTGCAGATCCGACAGCCACAAACAATGCTTTCGCTATAACGTCTCAGCGCAAAGTAGCGCTGAGCGCATAAACCAGAACTGAGGAGATCAGGACAGGTAGACAGAATGAACGCTTGCTAGCTAGCCCCTACTTAGTGACAGCAAGCGTCCACAACAAGACAGACTGGAATGAGGCAGCCAATGCGTTTGCAGCGATGGCGTGCCTCACAAATACAGGACAGGATAGTCAGGAAATAGCAGGATCAAGATAGATGAACGTAACACAGACAAAAATACAATAAGTATGTTTTCCTAGCGTATTACAATTACAGCTATCAATGAAACTATTTGTAACGTCTGACTAACATATGTATATATCGGCAATGAACCGATATATGACATAAGCAGGAACACTGACTTAGACTGGAGCAATACAGGGAACAGGACTCAGAAGGATTCGCTATCTCTTCGCAGAGATGAACGCAATCCACAAATGGTAACAGAACAGGATTCAGAAGGATTCGTTATCTTTTTGCAGAGATGAACGCAATCCACAAACGGTAACAGAACAGGATTCAGAAGGATTCGTTATCTCTTCGCAGAGATGAACGCAATCCACAAACAGAACCAGGAGCAGGGTAACTACCTCAGCACGGGTGATCACGGTACGCGCAACCTACCAAAATGTGCTGGAAAGCTGACTAACTGCACACAGGATATAAACAGTTCGTGTACGTATACATCAGCGACACTGATGTATCAACGTAACACGAATACAAGGAAAATAATAAACGTGCTGGTATGCATATATATTGGCAATGAACCAATATATGATGCAAAGACCAGCAAAGTATCTTTAGAACAAGAAACACGATCGGGGGCTGAAGCGACAGCAAGACAGGCTTAAACTGAAGCTATGAAAACCCGAGGAGTCCCGCAGGAAGCAGATCTTTATACTGAGGTCATCCAATGGGAGCAGACATGCAGATTCCCACACAGGTGAATGATAATCAGTCACAAGCTGACAGCAGGGAAAGACAGACAAAGCTATGCAGCTTGCATGGAAAGAGATCAGAACTGCCTGAGCTGCAGCACTACTATTTCCAGCAATACCTGCTGCAGCAGCGATCATGACAGTACCCCCGCCCTTAAAAGCGGATTCCAGACGCTTTTCAAAACTGAAATTCCCAACAAAACAGTCTGACTGATAATTCATGATGACCGGGACAGCCCGGCAAGACCGAATTCCAGAATCAGTCCCCACAAGACTGGACCCATCAGAACCTGAACCTACAGAACCATGCCCATCAGTACTACAAGCCCCAGTGTGACACCCATCAGAACCATGATTTCCAGAAGAAAGCCCTCCGAAACTCCCTGAGCGATACCCACCGCCTTCCAGGAACCGTTCAAAAACGCCAAAGCCTTTGCAATGCCCACCGGGACTGTCTTTACCAACACAAAACCCACTGTTGAACCAGTCCAAGGCACCAGGACAAGTTTTCTCAGAGACCTCCCAGAACACCTTGAAGCTCCAAAGAGATCCCCATAGGTCAGAATGCCCCTTAGGCTCACATGGAGAACTATCAAGAACCCCTATGGAACCTAGGGCAATTCCCGAGTCAGGGCCACACGGACAAACATCAAGATCAGGGCTTTTAGGGACCAGAACCATCTCTGGGCATGCAGGCAGACTGGCAACATCAGAACATGTTCCCACTAAGGAAGCATCAGAGCACGCTAACACATTAGACACACTTGGGCATTCTGGCACACAAAGAACATCTGGGCACACTGGCACAAGAGAAACCTCTGGGCATGTCAAGGAACTGTGAGCCTCAGGGTCAGCCAAGACAGGACCAAAACCAGGACTGGCCAAAAAAAAATCATCATGACTAGACTTCGCAACTACTGGACTTTTACACGAGAATGCAGGATCAGACTTAGATGTCGCTGATTCCAGCAAAGTCAGTAACAAATCAGATTCAGGGGCACTAACAAGACAGGACACAACTTCTGATGTATGCACTGAACCAGATAGGGACTCCACAACTACCTCTGGACTGGACAGAGACTCATCTAATACACTGGATTGGAGCTCATGAGGGGCTGCAGAACAAGTCAGTATTGCAGCAGCCCCCACTGGACTAGGCAAAACTGAGGAATTCCCTGGACAGGAAGGGGACTCTGGAACCTCTGCCACAGCGGCCAGAGAACCAGAATCTTTCAGGATACAGGGCTGGGTTTCAGGAACACTCATTAGACCGGACTGAAATTCTGAGATTTCTATTATTTTGACCAGAGAATCAGAATTATCCATGTTACAGGGCAAGACTTCTGAAACATTCAGAGGACAGGGCTGGAGTTCCTCGGCTGTTACAACACTGGAGAGGGACTCAACAACATTGGTTAAATCAGACTGTGTACAGGGCAAGGTATCTAACACACTTGCTGACGAGGACAATATTTCAATGGCTTCTGCTTTGCTGGGCAGAAATTCATCAAGTTTTATTAGAGCAGACTGTAATTCCAAAACAGCTGCTAGACAAGTGAATATTACTGCAACACCAACTGAGGTAAGCAGTGCCTCAGACTCCTCTGCTAGAGGGTTTGAAGTATCCAAAGTACTGGGTGAAGCATAAGACTCTGCGACCACAGCTTCACTGGTCAGGATCACTGAACAGTCCATATTGCAGGGCAAAACCATGGAAGCACCTGCTGGACAGCATAATGATTCTGTGACCTGAGTTTCATTGGAGAGATCTACTGCACAATTCATGGTACAGGGCAAATTTACTGGAACATTTTCTGAACAAGGTAATAATTCTGCGATTTCAGGTTCACATAGCAGATGCTCTGAGCTATTCACGATACAGGGCAAATTTACTGGAACATTTTCTGAACAAGGTAATAATTCTGCGATTTCAGGTTCACATAGCAGATGCTCTGAGCTATTCACGATACAGGGCAAATTTACTGGAACATTTTCTGAACAAGGTAATAATTCTGCGATTTCAGGTTCACATAGCAGATGCTCTGAGCTATTCACGAAACTAGAGCGAGGTGTAGAAACAGGAAGATCAAGACACAATGTTTGCGCATCTGAATCACCATTCATTTGTAAAATTGGAAAATTCAGATGCTGGGGTTCTGAGGTTTCTAGACAGGATTGCTGGGACTCGGAAACTGATGTAGTGCATCTATTGGCATCTGCTGGATCAGACAGGAGTTGAACTTTATTAACACAGGTAATTTCTGCAGAAGTGTTTGCAGAGGCAGGCAAGATTTTTCTGGTGTCTGTTTCACTGAACAAAGACTCATGAGTACTGGCTAGACTGGACTCGGAAGTCAGAAGGACCTCTGGATTCTCTGCTGAGAAATTTGTGCAGGGCAAGGTTAAGAAAGTATCAGTGGCTTCTGTTTTACTGGGAAGTAACACTGAGTTATCCATGGTACAGGGTGGAATTGCAGGAACTTCAATTTCACACAAAAAGAGCTCCGAATCACCTGCTGAATCAGCGAAAGGTGCTGAAGCAGGCGGGTCATAACGCCATATTTGCGAATTCGGAGTCACATAAAAATCATCCAAAATCAGTTCCCACACATCAATCAAAGGAGCCACACAGTCATACCTACACACACCAGTCTCTATTAGGTTATAGGCTGACTTAATGGATGCATTCAATACCATTTCACTTTTTGCACTGTAAAATTGACAAAATGAACTTGAATCATTCTTCCATTCACAGACCAGGGCTTCCATCTCTCCCCTCTCGAATGGAGGATCCCATGCATACTTAACAGCGAAACATTTAGGCTGATCACAGTTGGCAGATATGATTGTGGCAGGCACATGTATAGGGTTAATTAGCAGGTGATTGGCAGATTCCTTATTCTTAAGAATCTCCAATACCTGTAGCAAGTGTTGAACTGTAGGGTATGCAAACTTCCCTTGGTTCACAAATAAGTTGATTTGTTCAATACTCTGTAATATCTCCTCATAATCATACTCAGATAATTCTTTTAAACAAAAATCTTTATTTTCCCTAGCCAGGGAGGAAAGTTCATTAGTAGTCTCATAAGTCCATTTAACTCCCCTGAAAGACAATTGCATTTCATTATCTGTTAATGGCAGAATCTCATTATAGGTCTCAGTCGCTAAGGATAACGACTCTGCAGATCGGACACGTTTCTTAGAACGTTTGCGTTTGGCCTTAGACCCTGCTGCCTTTGGTGATTTATTCAAAGCTGCAGGAAAATTATCAGGAACACTCTCTGCTTGCTGATCATTTTTGCAAACAATTGAAGGAGCAGCTGATTGGCCTGCTGCCAGGAGTTCATTTAGAGGAAAAGGCAATGGATCTATGCGCAACCAGTTATGGATCACAAACGCTACAAATTCCAGCGGTCTCTCTTTCAAATCGGAATGATTGAGAACATCAAATGCCCACTGAAACAATTGCCCTTTAAACAAAATATAAACTAGCTGGAGTGCCCAGGTTGAAACAGGAGTCGCTTGGAGATCGGGATTGGCCAGGAACCTGGCACATTCAGAGAAAAACTCATTTTCTGTTTCAGAGTTAAGTTCTTCAAATTTCTTAAAGGAACAGGAACCATAATTAACAGTGTCATACTTTCTGGGAATCCCCCCCACAATAGGGATTGGTAATGGGGTTTTCATAATGTAAAGCTTAGTGGTGTATTCTCCACAGTCAGCATGCAACGCATGAGCTGACGTGGAGGAGATACACACACTAGCACAAAGAAACAGGCTATCCCTAGTATAGTGGAGGGGAGGACTGACTCCAATAGGAGATTGTGGCGCACAGAGCCGGTGCAGATCCGACAGCCACAAACAATGCTTTCGATATAACGTCTCAGCGCAAAGTAGCGCTGAGCGCATAAACCAGAACTGAGGAGATCAGGACAGGTAGACAGAATGAACGCTTGCTAGCTAGCCGCTACTTAGTGACAGCAAGCGTCCACAACAAGACAGACTGGAATGAGGCAGCCAATGCGTTTGCAGCGATGGCGTGCCTCACAAAGACAGGACAGGATAGTCAGGAAATAGCAGGATCAAGATAGATGAACGTAACACAGACAAAAATACAATAAGTATGTTTTCCTAGCGTATTACAATTACAGCTATCAATGAAACTATTTGTAACGTCTGACTAACATATGTATATATCGGCAATGAACCGATATATGACATAAGCAGGAACACTGACTTAGACTGGAGCAATACAGGGAACAGGACTCAGAAGGATTCGCTATCTCTTCGCAGAGATGAACGCAATCCACAAATGGTAACAGAACAGGATTCAGAAGGATTCGTTATCTTTTTGCAGAGATGAACGCAATCCACAAACGGTAACAGAACAGGATTTAGAAGGATTCGTTATCTCTTCACAGAGATGAACGCAATCCACAAACAGAACCAGGAGCAGGGTAACTACCTCAGCACGGGTGATCACGGTACGCGCAACCTACCAAAATGTGCTGGAAAGCTGACTAACTGCACACATGATATAAACAGTTCGTGTACGTATACATCAGCGACACTGATGTATCAACGTAACACGAATACAAGGAAAATAATAAACGTGCTGGTATGCATATATATTGGCAATGAACCAATATATGATGCAAAGACCAGCAAAGTATCTTTAGAACAAGAAACACGATCGGGGGCTGAAGCGACAGCAAGACAGGCTTAAACTGAAGCTATGAAAACCCGAGGAGTCCTGCAGGAAGCAGATCTTTATACTGAGGTCATCCAATGGGAGCAGACATGCAGATTCCCACACAGGTGAATGATAATCAGTCACAAGCTGACAGCAGGGAAAGACAGACAAAGCTATGCAGCTTGCATGGAAAGAGATCAGAACTGCCTGAGCTGCAGCACTACTATTTCCAGCAATACCTGCTGCAGCAGCGATCATGACAGTACCCCCGCCCTTAAAAGCGGATTCCAGACGCTTTTCAAAACTGAAATTCCCAACAAAACAGTCTGACTGATAATTCATGATGACCGGGACAGCCCGGCAAGACCGAATTCCAGAATCAGTCCCCACAAGACTGGACCCATCAGAACCAGAACCTACAGAACCATGCCCATCAGTACTACAAGCCCCAGTGTGACACCCATCAGAACCATGATTTCCAGAAGAAAGCCCTCCGAAACTCCCTGAGCGATACCCACCGCCTTCCAGGAACCGTTCAAAAACGCCAAAGCCTTTGCAATGCCCACCGGGACTGTCTTTACCAACACAAAACCCACTGTTGAACCAGTCCAAGGCACCAGGACAAGTTTTCTCAGAGACCTCCCAGAACACCTTGAAGCTCCAAAGAGATCCCCATAGGTCAGAATGCCCCTTAGGCTCACATGGAGAACTATCAAGAACCCCTATGGAACCTAGGGCAATTCCCGAGTCAGGGCCACACGGACAAACATCAAGATCAGGGCTTTCAGGGACCAGAACCATCTCTGGGCATGCAGGCAGACTGGCAACATCAGAACATGTTCCCACTAAGGAAGCATCAGAGCACGCTAACACATTAGACACACTTGGGCATTCTGGCACACAAAGAACATCTGGGCACACTGGCACAAGAGAAACCTCTGGGCATGTCAAGGAACTGTGAGCCTCAGGGTCAGCCAAGACAGGACCAAAACCAGGACTGGCCAAAAAAAATCATCATGACTAGACTTCGCAACTACTGGACTTTTACACGAGAATGCAGGATCAGACTTAGATGTCGCTGATTCCAGCAAAGTCAGTAACAAATCAGATTCAGGGGCACTAACAAGACAGGACACATCTTCTGATGTATGCACTGAACCAGATAGGGACTCCACAACTACCTCTGGACTGGACAGAGACTCATCTAATACACTGGATTGGAGCTCATGAGGGGCTGCAGAACAAGTCAGTATTGCAGCAGCCCCCACTGGACTAGGCAAAACTGAGGAATTCCCTGGACAGGAAGGGGACTCTGGAACCTCTGCCACAGCGGCCAGAGAACCAGAATCTTTCAGGATACAGGGCTGGGTTTCAGGAACACTCATTAGACCGGACTGAAATTCTGAGATTTCTATTATTTTGACCAGAGAATCAGAATTATCCATGTTACAGGGCAAGACTTCTGAAACATTCAGAGGACAGGGCTGGAGTTCCTCGGCTGTTACAACACTGGAGAGGGACTCAACAACATTGGTTAAATCAGACTGTGTACAGGGCAAGGTATCTAACACACTTGCTGACGAGGACAATATTTCAATGGCTTCTGCTTTGCTGGGCAGAAATTCATCAAGTTTTATTAGAGCAGACTGTAATTCCAAAACAGCTGCTAGACAAGTGAATATTACTGCAACACCAACTGAGGTAAGCAGTGCCTCAGACTCCTCTGCTAGAGGGTTTGAAGTATCCAAAGTACTGGGTGAAGCATAAGACTCTGCGACCACAGCTTCACTGGTCAGGATCACTGAACAGTCCATATTGCAGGGCAAAACCATGGAAGCACCTGCTGGACAGCATAATGATTCTGTGACCTGAGTTTCATTGGAGAGATCTACTGCACAATTCATGGTACAGGGCAAATTTACTGGAACATTTTCTGAACAAGGTAATAATTCTGCGATTTCAGGTTCACATAGCAGATGCTCTGAGCTATTCACGATACAGGGCAAATTTACTGGAACATTTTCTGAACAAGGTAATAATTCTGCGATTTCAGGTTCACATAGCAGATGCTCTGAGCTATTCACGATACAGGGCAAATTTACTGGAACATTTTCTGAACAAGGTAATAATTCTGCGATTTCAGGTTCACATAGCAGATGCTCTGAGCTATTCACGAAACTAGAGCGAAGTGTAGAAACAGGAAGATCAAGACACAATGTTTGCGCATCTGAATCACCATTCATTTGTAAAATTGGAAAATTCAGATGCTGGGGTTCTGAGGTTTCTAGACAGGATTGCTGGGACTCGGAAACTGATGTAGTGCATCTATTGGCATCTGCTGGATCAGACAGGAGTTGAACTTTATTAACAAAGGTAATTTCTGCAGAAGTGTTTGCAGAGGCAGGCAAGATTTTTCTGGTGTCTGTTTCACTGAACAAAGACTCATGAGTACTGGCTAGACTGGACTCGGAAGTCAGAAGGACCTCTGGATTCTCTGCTGAGAAATTTGTGCAGGGCAAGGTTAAGAAAGTATCAGTGGCTTCTGTTTTACTGGGAAGTAACACTGAGTTATCCATGGTACAGGGTGGAATTGCAGGAACTTCAATTTCACACAAAAAGAGCTCCGAATCACCTGCTGAATCAGCGAAAGGTGCTGAAGCAGGCGGGTCAGAACGCCATATTTGCGAATTCGGAGTCACATAAAAATCATCCAAAATCAGTTCCCACACATCAATCAAAGGAGCCACACAGTCATACCTACACACACCAGTCTCTATTAGGTTATAGGCTGACTTAATGCATGCATTCAATACCATTTCACTTTTTGCACTGTAAAATTGACAAAATGAACTTGAATCATTCTTCCATTCACAGACCAGGGCTTCCATCTCTCCCCTCTCGAATGGAGGATCCCATGCATACTTAACAGCGAAACATTTAGGCTGATCACAGTTGGCAGATATGATTGTGGCAGGCACATGTATAGGGTTAATTAGCAGGTGATTGGCAGATTCCTTATTCTTAAGAATCTCCAATACCTGTAGCAAGTGTTGAACTGTAGGGTATGCAAACTTCCCTTGGTTCACAAATAAGTTGATTTCTTCAATACTCTGTAATATCTCCTCATAATCATACTCAGATAATTATTTTAACCACCCTGGCGTTCTATTAAGATCGCCAGGGCGGCTGCGGTAGGGTTTTTTTTAAATAAAAAAAAAACTATTTCATGCAGCCAACTGAAAGTTGGCTGCATGAAAGCCCACTAGATGGCGCTCCGGAGGCGTTCTTCCGATCGCCTCCGGCAGCCAGCAGTAACACGGAAGGCCGCAATGAGCAGCCTTCCGTGTTTGGCTTCTCCTGTCGCCATGGCGACGAGCGGAGTGACGTCATGGACGTCAGCCGACGTCCTGACGTCAGCCACCTCCGATCCAGCCCTTAGCGCTGGCCGGAACTATTTGTTCCGGCTGCGCAGGGCTCAGGCGGCTGGGGGGACCCTCTTTCGCCGCTGCTCGCGGCGGATCGCCGCAGAGCGGCGGCGATCGGGCAGCACACGCGGCTGGCAAAGTGCCGGCTGCGTGTGCTGCACTTTATTTGATGGAAATCGGCCCAGCAGGGCCTGATCGGCAGCCATCGGCGGTGATGGACGAGCTGAGCTCGTCCATACCGCTAAGATGGTTAAACAAAAATCTTTATTTTCCCTAGCCAGGGAGGAAAGTTCATTAGTAGTCTCATAAGTCCATTTAACTCCCCTGAAAGACAATTGCATTTCATTATCTGTTAATGGCAGAATCTCATTATAGGTCTCAGTCGCTAAGGATAACGACTCTGCAGATCGGACACGTTTCTTAGAACGTTTGCGTTTTGCCTTAGACCCTGCTGCCTTTGGTGATTTATTCAAAGCTGCAGGAAAATTATCAGGAACACTCTCTGCTTGCTGATCATTTTTGCAAACAATTGAAGGGGAAGCTGATTGGCCTGCTGCCAGGAGTTCATTTAGAGGAAAAGGCAATGGATCTATGCGCAACCAGTTATGGATCACAAACGCTAGAAATTCCAGCGGTCTCTCTTTCAAATCGGAATGATTGAGAACATCAAATGCCCACTGAAACAATTGCCCTTTAAACAAAATATAAACTAGCTGGAGTGCCCAGGTTGAAACAGGAGTCGCTTGGAGATCGGGATTGGCCAGGAACCTGGCACATTCAGAGAAAAACTCATTTTCTGTTTCAGAGTTAAGTTCTTCAAATTTCTTAAAGGAACAGGAACCATAATTAACAGTGTCATACTTTCTGGGAATCCCCCCCACAATAGAGATTGGTAATGGGGTTTTCATAATGTAAAGCTTAGTGGTGTATTCTCCACAGTCAGCATGCAACGCATGAGCTGACGTGGAGGAGATACACACACTAGCACAAAGAAACAGGCTATCCCTAGTATAGTGGAGGGGAGGACTGACTCCAATAGGAGATTGTGGCGCACAGAGCCGGTGCAGATCCGACAGCCACAAACAATGCTTTCGCTATAACGTCTCAGCGCAAAGTAGCGCTGAGCGCATAAACCAGAACTGAGGAGATCAGGACAGGTAGACAGAATGAACGCTTGCTAGCTAGCCCCTACTTAGTGACAGCAAGCGTCCACAACAAGACAGACTGGAATGAGGCAGCCAATGCGTTTGCAGCGATGGCGTGCCTCACAAAGACAGGACAGGATAGTCAGGAAATAGCAGGATCAAGATAGATGAACGTAACACAGACAAAAATACAATAAGTATGTTTTCCTAGCGTATTACAATTACAGCTATCAATGAAACTATTTGTAACGTCTGACTAACATATGTATATATCGGCAATGAACCGATATATGACATAAGCAGGAACACTGACTTAGACTGGAGCAATACAGGGAACAGGACTCAGAAGAATTCGCTATCTCTTCGCAGAGATGAACGCAATCCACAAATGGTAACAGAACAGGATTCAGAAGGATTCGTTATCTTTTTGCAGAGATGAACGCAATCCACAAACGGTAACAGAACAGGATTTAGAAGGATTCGTTATCTCTTCACAGAGATGAACGCAATCCACAAACAGAACCAGGAGCAGGGTAACTACCTCAGCACGGGTGATCACGGTACGCGCAACCTACCAAAATGTGCTGGAAAGCTGACTAACTGCACACATGATATAAACAGTTCGTGTACGTATACATCAGCGACACTGATGTATCAACGTAACACGAATACAAGGAAAATAATAAACGTGCTGGTATGCATATATATTGGCAATGAACCAATATATGATGCAAAGACCAGCAAAGTATCTTTAGAACAAGAAACACGATCGGGGGCTGAAGCGACAGCAAGACAGGCTTAAACTGAAGCTATGAAAACCCGAGGAGTCCTGCAGGAAGCAGATCTTTATACTGAGGTCATCCAATGGGAGCAGACATGCAGATTCCCACACAGGTGAATGATAATCAGTCACAAGCTGACAGCAGGGAAAGACAGACAAAGCTATGCAGCTTGCATGGAAAGAGATCAGAACTGCCTGAGCTGCAGCACTACTATTTCCAGCAATACCTGCTGCAGCAGCGATCATGACAGTACCCCCGCCCTTAAAAGCGGATTCCAGACGCTTTTCAAAACTGAAATTCCCAACAAAACAGTCTGACTGATAATTCATGATGACCGGGACAGCCCGGCAAGACCGAATTCCAGAATCAGTCCCCACAAGACTGGACCCATCAGAACCAGAACCTACAGAACCATGCCCATCAGTACTACAAGCCCCAGTGTGACACCCATCAGAACCATGATTTCCAGAAGAAAGCCCTCCGAAACTCCCTGAGCGATACCCACCGCCTTCCAGGAACCGTTCAAAAACGCCAAAGCCTTTGCAATGCCCACCGGGACTGTCTTTACCAACACAAAACCCACTGTTGAACCAGTCCAAGGCACCAGGACAAGTTTTCTCAGAGACCTCCCAGAACACCTTGAAGCTCCAAAGAGATCCCCATAGGTCAGAATGCCCCTTAGGCTCACATGGAGAACTATCAAGAACCCCTATGGAACCTAGGGCAATTCCCGAGTCAGGGCCACACGGACAAACATCAAGATCAGGGCTTTCAGGGACCAGAACCATCTCTGGGCATGCAGGCAGACTGGCAACATCAGAACATGTTCCCACTAAGGAAGCATCAGAGCACGCTAACACATTAGACACACTTGGGCATTCTGGCACACAAAGAACATCTGGGCACACTGGCACAAGAGAAACCTCTGGGCATGTCAAGGAACTGTGAGCCTCAGGGTCAGCCAAGACAGGACCAAAACCAGGACTGGCCAAAAAAAATCATCATGACTAGACTTCGCAACTACTGGACTTTTACACGAGAATGCAGGATCAGACTTAGATGTCGCTGATTCCAGCAAAGTCAGTAACAAATCAGATTCAGGGGCACTAACAAGACAGGACACATCTTCTGATGTATGCACTGAACCAGATAGGGACTCCACAACTACCTCTGGACTGGACAGAGACTCATCTAATACACTGGATTGGAGCTCATGAGGGGCTGCAGAACAAGTCAGTATTGCAGCAGCCCCCACTGGACTAGGCAAAACTGAGGAATTCCCTGGACAGGAAGGGGACTCTGGAACCTCTGCCACAGCGGCCAGAGAACCAGAATCTTTCAGGATACAGGGCTGGGTTTCAGGAACACTCATTAGACCGGACTGAAATTCTGAGATTTCTATTATTTTGACCAGAGAATCAGAATTATCCATGTTACAGGGCAAGACTTCTGAAACATTCAGAGGACAGGGCTGGAGTTCCTCGGCTGTTACAACACTGGAGAGGGACTCAACAACATTGGTTAAATCAGACTGTGTACAGGGCAAGGTATCTAACACACTTGCTGACGAGGACAATATTTCAATGGCTTCTGCTTTGCTGGGCAGAAATTCATCAAGTTTTATTAGAGCAGACTGTAATTCCAAAACAGCTGCTAGACAAGTGAATATTACTGCAACACCAACTGAGGTAAGCAGTGCCTCAGACTCCTCTGCTAGAGGGTTTGAAGTATCCAAAGTACTGGGTGAAGCATAAGACTCTGCGACCACAGCTTCACTGGTCAGGATCACTGAACAGTCCATATTGCAGGGCAAAACCATGGAAGCACCTGCTGGACAGCATAATGATTCTGTGACCTGAGTTTCATTGGAGAGATCTACTGCACAATTCATGGTACAGGGCAAATTTACTGGAACATTTTCTGAACAAGGTAATAATTCTGCGATTTCAGGTTCACATAGCAGATGCTCTGAGCTATTCACGATACAGGGCAAATTTACTGGAACATTTTCTGAACAAGGTAATAATTCTGCGATTTCAGGTTCACATAGCAGATGCTCTGAGCTATTCACGATACAGGGCAAATTTACTGGAACATTTTCTGAACAAGGTAATAATTCTGCGATTTCAGGTTCACATAGCAGATGCTCTGAGCTATTCACGAAACTAGAGCGAAGTGTAGAAACAGGAAGATCAAGACACAATGTTTGCGCATCTGAATCACCATTCATTTGTAAAATTGGAAAATTCAGATGCTGGGGTTCTGAGGTTTCTAGACAGGATTGCTGGGACTCGGAAACTGATGTAGTGCATCTATTGGCATCTGCTGGATCAGACAGGAGTTGAACTTTATTAACAAAGGTAATTTCTGCAGAAGTGTTTGCAGAGGCAGGCAAGATTTTTCTGGTGTCTGTTTCACTGAACAAAGACTCATGAGTACTGGCTAGACTGGACTCGGAAGTCAGAAGGACCTCTGGATTCTCTGCTGAGAAATTTGTGCAGGGCAAGGTTAAGAAAGTATCAGTGGCTTCTGTTTTACTGGGAAGTAACACTGAGTTATCCATGGTACAGGGTGGAATTGCAGGAACTTCAATTTCACACAAAAAGAGCTCCGAATCACCTGCTGAATCAGCGAAAGGTGCTGAAGCAGGCGGGTCAGAACGCCATATTTGCGAATTCGGAGTCACATAAAAATCATCCAAAATCAGTTCCCACACATCAATCAAAGGAGCCACACAGTCATACCTACACACACCAGTCTCTATTAGGTTATAGGCTGACTTAATGCATGCATTCAATACCATTTCACTTTTTGCACTGTAAAATTGACAAAATGAACTTGAATCATTCTTCCATTCACAGACCAGGGCTTCCATCTCTCCCCTCTCGAATGGAGGATCCCATGCATACTTAACAGCGAAACATTTAGGCTGATCACAGTTGGCAGATATGATTGTGGCAGGCACATGTATAGGGTTAATTAGCAGGTGATTGGCAGATTCCTTATTCTTAAGAATCTCCAATACCTGTAGCAAGTGTTGAACTGTAGGGTATGCAAACTTCCCTTGGTTCACAAATAAGTTGATTTCTTCAATACTCTGTAATATCTCCTCATAATCATACTCAGATAATTATTTTAACCACCCTGGCGTTCTATTAAGATCGCCAGGGCGGCTGCGGTAGGGTTTTTTTTAAATAAAAAAAAAACTATTTCATGCAGCCAACTGAAAGTTGGCTGCATGAAAGCCCACTAGATGGCGCTCCGGAGGCGTTCTTCCGATCGCCTCCGGCAGCCAGCAGTAACACGGAAGGCCGCAATGAGCAGCCTTCCGTGTTTGGCTTCTCCTGTCGCCATGGCGACGAGCGGAGTGACGTCATGGACGTCAGCCGACGTCCTGACGTCAGCCACCTCCGATCCAGCCCTTAGCGCTGGCCGGAACTATTTGTTCCGGCTGCGCAGGGCTCAGGCGGCTGGGGGGACCCTCTTTCGCCGCTGCTCGCGGCGGATCGCCGCAGAGCGGCGGCGATCGGGCAGCACACGCGGCTGGCAAAGTGCCGGCTGCGTGTGCTGCACTTTATTTGATGGAAATCGGCCCAGCAGGGCCTGATCGGCAGCCATCGGCGGTGATGGACGAGCTGAGCTCGTCCATACCGCTAAGATGGTTAAACAAAAATCTTTATTTTCCCTAGCCAGGGAGGAAAGTTCATTAGTAGTCTCATAAGTCCATTTAACTCCCCTGAAAGACAATTGCATTTCATTATCTGTTAATGGCAGAATCTCATTATAGGTCTCAGTCGCTAAGGATAACGACTCTGCAGATCGGACACGTTTCTTAGAACGTTTGCGTTTTGCCTTAGACCCTGCTGCCTTTGGTGATTTATTCAAAGCTGCAGGAAAATTATCAGGAACACTCTCTGCTTGCTGATCATTTTTGCAAACAATTGAAGGGGAAGCTGATTGGCCTGCTGCCAGGAGTTCATTTAGAGGAAAAGGCAATGGATCTATGCGCAACCAGTTATGGATCACAAACGCTAGAAATTCCAGCGGTCTCTCTTTCAAATCGGAATGATTGAGAACATCAAATGCCCACTGAAACAATTGCCCTTTAAACAAAATATAAACTAGCTGGAGTGCCCAGGTTGAAACAGGAGTCGCTTGGAGATCGGGATTGGCCAGGAACCTGGCACATTCAGAGAAAAACTCATTTTCTGTTTCAGAGTTAAGTTCTTCAAATTTCTTAAAGGAACAGGAACCATAATTAACAGTGTCATACTTTCTGGGAATCCCCCCCACAATAGAGATTGGTAATGGGGTTTTCATAATGTAAAGCTTAGTGGTGTATTCTCCACAGTCAGCATGCAACGCATGAGCTGACGTGGAGGAGATACACACACTAGCACAAAGAAACAGGCTATCCCTAGTATAGTGGAGGGGAGGACTGACTCCAATAGGAGATTGTGGCGCACAGAGCCGGTGCAGATCCGACAGCCACAAACAATGCTTTCGCTATAACGTCTCAGCGCAAAGTAGCGCTGAGCGCATAAACCAGAACTGAGGAGATCAGGACAGGTAGACAGAATGAACGCTTGCTAGCTAGCCCCTACTTAGTGACAGCAAGCGTCCACAACAAGACAGACTGGAATGAGGCAGCCAATGCGTTTGCAGCGATGGCGTGCCTCACAAAGACAGGACAGGATAGTCAGGAAATAGCAGGATCAAGATAGATGAACGTAACACAGACAAAAATACAATAAGTATGTTTTCCTAGCGTATTACAATTACAGCTATCAATGAAACTATTTGTAACGTCTGACTAACATATGTATATATCGGCAATGAACCGATATATGACATAAGCAGGAACACTGACTTAGACTGGAGCAATACAGGGAACAGGACTCAGAAGAATTCGCTATCTCTTCGCAGAGATGAACGCAATCCACAAATGGTAACAGAACAGGATTCAGAAGGATTCGTTATCTTTTTGCAGAGATGAACGCAATCCACAAACGGTAACAGAACAGGATTCAGAAGGATTCGTTATCTCTTCGCAGAGATGAACGCAATCCACAAACAGAACCAGGAGCAGGGTAACTACCTCAGCACGGGTGATCACGGTACGTGCAACCTACCAAAATGTGCTGGAAAGCTGACTAACTGCACACATGATATAAACAGTTCGTGTACGTATACATCAGCGACACTGATGTATCAACGTAACACGAATACAAGGAAAATAATAAACGTGCTGGTATGCATATATATTGGCAATGAACCAATATATGATGCAAAGACCAGCAAAGTATCTTTAGAACAAGAAACACGATCGGGGGCTGAAGCGACAGCAAGACAGGCTTAAACTGAAGCTATGAAAACCCGAGGAGTCCTGCAGGAAGCAGATCTTTATACTGAGGTCATCCAATGGGAGCAGACATGCAGATTCCCACACAGGTGAATGATAATCAGTCACAAGCTGACAGCAGGGAAAGACAGACAAAGCTATGCAGCTTGCATGGAAAGAGATCAGAACTGCCTGAGCTGCAGCACTACTATTTCCAGCAATACCTGCTGCAGCAGCGATCATGACAGTACCCCCGCCCTTAAAAGCGGATTCCAGACGCTTTTCAAAACTGAAATTCCCAACAAAACAGTCTGACTGATAATTCATGATGACCGGGACA
Source organism: Hyperolius riggenbachi (assembly GCF_040937935.1). NCBI lineage: Eukaryota > Metazoa > Chordata > Amphibia > Anura > Hyperoliidae > Hyperolius > Hyperolius riggenbachi. Next base: position 14,245,971 of record NC_090653.1, on the reverse strand, counting down.
GCCCGGCAAGACCGAATTCCAGAATCAGTCCCCACAAGACTGGACCCATCAGAACCAGAACCTACAGAACCATGCCCATCAGTACTACAAGCCCCAGTGTGACACCCATCAGAACCATGATTTCCAGAAGAAAGCCCTCCGAAACTCCCTGAGCGATACCCACCGCCTTCCAGGAACCGTTCAAAAACGCCAAAGCCTTTGCAATGCCCACCGGGACTGTCTTTACCAACACAAAACCCACTGTTGAACCAGTCCAAGGCACCAGGACAAGTTTTCTCAGAGACCTCCCAGAACACCTTGAAGCTCCAAAGAGATCCCCATAGGTCAGAATGCCCCTTAGGCTCACATGGAGAACTATCAAGAACCCCTATGGAACCTAGGGCAATTCCCGAGTCAGGGCCACACGGACAAACATCAAGATCAGGGCTTTCAGGGACCAGAACCATCTCTGGGCATGCAGGCAGACTGGCAACATCAGAACATGTTCCCACTAAGGAAGCATCAGAGCATGCTAACACATTAGACACACTTGGGCATTCTGGCACACAAAGAACATCTGGGCACACTGGCACAAGAGAAACCTCTGGGCATGTCAAGGAACTGTGAGCCTCAGGGTCAGCCAAGACAGGACCAAAACCAGGACTGGCCAAAAAAAATCATCATGACTAGACTTCGCAACTACTGGACTTTTACACGAGAATGCAGGATCAGACTTAGATGTCGCTGATTCCAGCAAAGTCAGTAACAAATCAGATTCAGGGGCACTAACAAGACAGGACACATCTTCTGATGTATGCACTGAACCAGATAGGGACTCCACAACTACCTCTGGACTGGACAGAGACTCATCTAATACACTGGATTGGAGCTCATGAGGGGCTGCAGAACAAGTCAGTATTGCAGCAGCCCCCACTGGACTAGGCAAAACTGAGGAATTCCCTGGACAGGAAGGGGACTCTGGAACCTCTGCCACAGCGGCCAGAGAACCAGAATCTTTCAGGATACAGGGCTGGGTTTCAGGAACACTCATTAGACCGGACTGAAATTCTGAGATTTCTATTATTTTGACCAGAGAATCAGAATTATCCATGTTACAGGGCAAGACTTCTGAAACATTCAGAGGACAGGGCTGGAGTTCCTCGGCTGTTACAACACTGGAGAGGGACTCAACAACATTGGTTAAATCAGACTGTGTACAGGGCAAGGTATCTAACACACTTGCTGACGAGGACAATATTTCAATGGCTTCTGCTTTGCTGGGCAGAAATTCATCAAGTTTTATTAGAGCAGACTGTAATTCCAAAACAGCTGCTAGACAAGTGAATATTACTGCAACACCAACTGAGGTAAGCAGTGCCTCAGACTCCTCTGCTAGAGGGTTTGAAGTATCCAAAGTACTGGGTGAAGCATAAGACTCTGCGACCACAGCTTCACTGGTCAGGATCACTGAACAGTCCATATTGCAGGGCAAAACCATGGAAGCACCTGCTGGACAGCATAATGATTCTGTGACCTGAGTTTCATTGGAGAGATCTACTGCACAATTCATGGTACAGGGCAAATTTACTGGAACATTTTCTGAACAAGGTAATAATTCTGCGATTTCAGGTTCACATAGCAGATGCTCTGAGCTATTCACGATACAGGGCAAATTTACTGGAACATTTTCTGAACAAGGTAATAATTCTGCGATTTCAGGTTCACATAGCAGATGCTCTGAGCTATTCACGATACAGGGCAAATTTACTGGAACATTTTCTGAACAAGGTAATAATTCTGCGATTTCAGGTTCACATAGCAGATGCTCTGAGCTATTCACGAAACTAGAGCGAGGTGTAGAAACAGGAAGATCAAGACACAATGTTTGCGCATCTGAATCACCATTCATTTGTAAAATTGGAAAATTCAGATGCTGGGGTTCTGAGGTTTCCAGACAGGATTGCTGGGACTCGGAAACTGATGTAGTGCATCTATTGGCATCTGCTGGATCAGACAGGAGTTGAACTTTATTAACACAGGTAATTTCTGCAGAAGTGTTTGCAGAGGCAGGCAAGATTTTTCTGGTGTCTGTTTCACTGAACAAAGACTCATGAGTACTGGCTAGACTGGACTCGGAAGTCAGAAGGACCTCTGGATTCTCTGCTGAGAAATTTGTGCAGGGCAAGGTTAAGAAAGTATCAGTGGCTTCTGTTTTACTGGGAAGTAACACTGAGTTATCCATGGTACAGGGTGGAATTGCAGGAACTTCAATTTCACACAAAAAGAGCTCCGAATCACCTGCTGAATCAGCGAAAGGTGCTGAAGCAGGCGGGTCAGAACGCCATATTTGCGAATTCGGAGTCACATAAAAATCATCCAAAATCAGTTCCCACACATCAATCAAAGGAGCCACACAGTCATACCTACACACACCAGCCTCTATTAGGTTATAGGCTGACTTAATGGATGCATTCAATACCATTTCACTTTTTGCACTGTAAAATTGACAAAATGAACTTGAATCATTCTTCCATTCACAGACCAGGGCTTCCATCTCTCCCCTCTCGAATGGAGGATCCCATGCATACTTAACAGCGAAACATTTAGGCTGATCACAGTTGGCAGATATGATTGTGGCAGGCACATGTATAGGGTTAATTAGCAGGTGATTGGCAGATTCCTTATTCTTAAGAATCTCCAATACCTGTAGCAAGTGTTGAACTGTAGGGTATGCAAACTTCCCTTGGTTCACAAATAAGTTGATTTGTTCAATACTCTGTAATATCTCCTCATAATCATACTCAGATAATTCTTTTAAACAAAAATCTTTATTTTCCCTAGCCAGGGAGGAAAGTTCATTAGTAGTCTCATAAGTCCATTTAACTCCCCTGAAAGACAATTGCATTTCATTATCTGTTAATGGCAGAATCTCATTATAGGTCTCAGTCGCTAAGGATAACGACTCTGCAGATCGGACACGTTTCTTAGAACGTTTGCGTTTTGCCTTAGACCCTGCTGCCTTTGGTGATTTATTCAAAGCTGCAGGAAAATTATCAGGAACACTCTCTGCTTGCTGATCATTTTTGCAAACAATTGAAGGGGAAGCTGATTGGCCTGCTGCCAGGAGTTCATTTAGAGGAAAAGGCAATGGATCTATGCGCAACCAGTTATGGATCACAAACGCTAGAAATTCCAGCGGTCTCTCTTTCAAATCGGAATGATTGAGAACATCAAATGCCCACTGAAACAATTGCCCTTTAAACAAAATATAAACTAGCTGGAGTGCCCAGGTTGAAACAGGAGTCGCTTGGAGATCGGGATTGGCCAGGAACCTGGCACATTCAGAGAAAAACTCATTTTCTGTTTCAGAGTTAAGTTCTTCAAATTTCTTAAAGGAACAGGAACCATAATTAACAGTGTCATACTTTCTGGGAATCCCCCCCACAATAGAGATTGGTAATGGGGTTTTCATAATGTAAAGCTTAGTGGTGTATTCTGCACAGTCAGCATGCAACGCATGAGCTGACGTGGAGGAGATACACACACTAGCACAAAGAAACAGGCTATCCCTAGTATAGTGGAGGGGAGGACTGACTCCAATAGGAGATTGTGGCGCACAGAGCCGGTGCAGATCCGACAGCCACAAACAATGCTTTCGCTATAACGTCTCAGCGCAAAGTAGCGCTGAGCGCATAAACCAGAACTGAGGAGATCAGGACAGGTAGACAGAATGAACGCTTGCTAGCTAGCCCCTACTTAGTGACAGCAAGCGTCCACAACAAGACAGACTGGAATGAGGCAGCCAATGCGTTTGCAGCGATGGCGTGCCTCACAAAGACAGGACAGGATAGTCAGGAAATAGCAGGATCAAGATAGATGAACGTAACACAGACAAAAATACAATAAGTATGTTTTCCTAGCGTATTACAATTACAGCTATCAATGAAACTATTTGTAACGTCTGACTAACATATGTATATATCGGCAATGAACCGATATATGACATAAGCAGGAACACTGACTTAGACTGGAGCAATACAGGGAACAGGACTCAGAAGAATTCGCTATCTCTTCGCAGAGATGAACGCAATCCACAAATGGTAACAGAACAGGATTCAGAAGGATTCGTTATCTTTTTGCAGAGATGAACGCAATCCACAAACGGTAACAGAACAGGATTCAGAAGGATTCGTTATCTCTTCGCAGAGATGAACGCAATCCACAAACAGAACCAGGAGCAGGGTAACTACCTCAGCACGGGTGATCACGGTACGTGCAACCTACCAAAATGTGCTGGAAAGCTGACTAACTGCACACATGATATAAACAGTTCGTGTACGTATACATCAGCGACACTGATGTATCAACGTAACACGAATACAAGGAAAATAATAAACGTGCTGGTATGCATATATATTGGCAATGAACCAATATATGATGCAAAGACCAGCAAAGTATCTTTAGAACAAGAAACACGATCGGGGGCTGAAGCGACAGCAAGACAGGCTTAAACTGAAGCTATGAAAACCCGAGGAGTCCTGCAGGAAGCAGATCTTTATACTGAGGTCATCCAATGGGAGCAGACATGCAGATTCCCACACAGGTGAATGATAATCAGTCACAAGCTGACAGCAGGGAAAGACAGACAAAGCTATGCAGCTTGCATGGAAAGAGATCAGAACTGCCTGAGCTGCAGCACTACTATTTCCAGCAATACCTGCTGCAGCAGCGATCATGACAGATCTCTGGACATTCACTTCCATGAAGAGTGAGATACCCCCAGGAACGTTAGTATGCACCTATCCTACTGTCCTGGTACAATTGGAATATCGATGGTTGATAACTACGCATTATGCAATAACATGTGGATTATGTTTAACTGTAATACAAACAGAGAACTCCATTCATTCTTATGACTTTGCTTAAAGCGGACATGCTTCATTTATTGCGGGGTCCACTAAAAGTTATGAGGTTTAGGCAGCTCTTCAGTCCAACGGATGGGTCATACTTCCAATAGGCTAATTAAAAACAAAAAATGTTAGTCAATATATAAAGGGTCGGTTGTGGCAGGGGAGAGCCATCAGGGGGAAAACGAAAACTCGCTACCTTAACGGCCCTCTATCTCCCACATAGGCCACAAAGGAGAGTCTGGGACCAAACTATGGGGCAGACTCGAACTTGTTATCTCTTCACTATGAAGGCACAGTTTATATGTTTTGTTAATGTTTTTATTTGTTCTGAGGTAGAGACCTCAAAAGATGTGACGTGTCCCAGCATTGACCACAGACACACACCATGATGGCTCTTACAAAAGTGATTTCCATCAACGCCAGGGGTTTAAACATTCCTGAAAAGAGGAGGACCCTCCTTAGAGATATGAAAAAACAACATGCTCAGATAGTCCTCATCCAGGAGACACACTTCCATAGCGATAAGCCACCCAAATTGGGCAACAAAGACTTCCCATGTGTGTATACCAGTAATTCCCCGATTAGTAAAACAAAGGGCACTGCAATATTAATAAATAAAAACCTCGCATTTAAAGAAACGGGAATTGCTCGAGACCCTACGGGTAGATACACACTGGTTAAAGGAACAATTATGGATCGCAAATGTACTATTGGTTCTGTCTATGCACCTAATATAGACCAAGATAAGTTCATTATGGGTTTTTTGACAGAGCTAGACTCATTCACAGAGGAAAGTGTCATCCTGGGTGGGGAGGACCTCAATGTAACTTTAAATCCGTCCTTAGATTTCTCGCAAAATAGATCCGCCCTGTCTTATGCTAAATTGAATAGAATCAAGAGAGCCCTTTATGACAGGCAGTTGGTGGACGCCTGGAGAGTGACACACCCCACGACGAGGGACTACTCCTTCTACTCGTCAGTACATAAAACGTACTCGAGACTAGATTACATCCTAATCTCACACAACCTCCTATCGGAACTAGCAAAGGCAGACGTTGGTAGTATTACATATTCCGATCATGCCCCGGTGACATTAACAATGGCTTGTTCATCCAAGAGGGGCACACCCTTCTCGTGGCGGTTAAATGTGTCACTACTCCAGGACTCCTCCTATGCTGAAAAAATTGAACAACAAATAAGGACCTACTTTAATGAAAATGATAAGGGGGATGTCAGACAGTCAATCGTTTGGGAAACACACAAATGTGTGCTTAGGGGTTACCTTATCAAACTAGGCACTAGACTAAAGAGGGAAAGAGAGGGGGCGGTAAGAGGGCTTCTGGAAGAGATACAGCAGCTTGAATTGAGACACAAACAAACTCTGGCAGAGGACCTCTTGGCACGTCTGGTAGAGGCTAGGAAGAGATTGCAAGTAATGCTGCAGAATGGAGCTAAGATAGCGGCGAGCAGATGCCAAAATACATTCTTTTTGTACGGTAATAAACCGGGGAGGCTTCTGGCGAGGGCACTCAAACAACAGCAACAGAGAACTTATATATCACAAATAGTGGATGAAAAAGGGCAAAAACATATTAGAAATGAGTCCATCGCCAGAGGTTTCCAGGCCTTTTATACTAAACTATATAACCTCACAAGTAAAGAAGGGGAAAATAAAAGGGAGGGAACCATCTCAGCTATCATACAATACCTTGAACAAGCTAAGATGCCTAAATTAACTGATGATATGGTCAAAGAGATGGAAATTCCTTTTACTGAGATGGAAATTGGCCAGGTAATCTCGGGGATTAAGTCGGGCAAGGCTCCGGGCCCTGACGGATTTCCCATTGAGTATTATAAGAAGTACAAAGGAGTGCTGGTACCTTATTTATGCAAACTTTTTAACGACCTTGCAGATCCCGAAAAGGCAGAGAGTCTACCAATGCAGACCTTGGAGTCACATGTCACGGTCATTGCTAAGCCCAACAAAGATCCAGCGGCTTGCGGGAGTTATCGCCCCATATCGCTCCTGAATCTAGATCTAAAGATCTTTGCAAAAACTATTGCTAATAGACTGGCTGTGAATATGGGACATTTAATTCATTGGGACCAGGTGGGGTTCATCCCAAATAGAGAAGCCTGTGACAACACCATACGTGCCTTGGATCTCCTGCAGTTTGCTCGGTCGAAGCAAATACCTTGTATGCTGCTCTCCACAGACGCGGAGAAAGCCTTCGATCGGGTGAGCTGGAGGTGGATCAGAGAGGTGCTACAAAATGTAAACATGGGTTCAAAAATGATGAAATGTATAGATGTCCTATATTCCCATCCATCGGCGAGAATAAAAATTAATGGAACCTTATCTGATCAGGTCAAAATAAGCAACGGCACGTGACAGGGCTGCCCCCTGTCTCCCCTTATATTCGCACTTGCGTTGGAACCATTCCTCTGTCAAATCCAGCAAAATGCAGATATTGGGGGACTGCAGGTAAACCATGTCATGCATAAAGTTGCAGCCTATGCGGACGACCTTTTATTTTTTTTAACATGCCCGGTGACAACTCTACCTAACCTGATGTCTGCCTTTGATAGATTTAGTAAACTGTCATTTTTTAAAATCAATTATGATAAATGTGAGGCGTACAATGCGGGGCTGCAAGAGGGTATTAAACAACAACTTGAAAGGAATTTTCCCTTTAAATGGAAACTCCAAAACATTAAATACCTGGGTACATACAGTGGTGTGAAAAACTATTTGCCCCCTTCCTGATTTCTTATTCTTTTGCATGTTTGTCACACTTAAATGTTTCTGCTCATCAAAAACCGTTAACTATTAGTCAAAGATAACCTAAGTGAACACAAAATACAGTTTTAAATGATGGTTTTTATTATTTAGTGAGAAAAAAAACTCCAAATCTACATGGCCCTGTGTGAAAAAGTGATTGCCCCCCTTGTTAAAAAATAACTTAACTGTGGTTTATCACACCTGAGTTCAATTTCTGTAGTCACCCCCAGGCCTGATTACTGCCACACCTGTTTCAATCAAGAAATCACTTAAATAGGAGCTATCTGACACAGAGAAGTAGACCAAAAGCACCTCAAAAGCTAGACATCATGCCAAGATCCAAAGAAATTCAGGAACAAATGAGAACAAAAGTACTGTAATTGAAATGTATCAGTCTGGTAAAGGTTATAAAGCCATTTCTAAAGCTTTGGGACTCCAGCGAACCACAGTGAGAGCCTTTATCCACAAATGGCAAACACATGGAACAGTGATGAACCTTCCCAGGAGTGGCCGGCCGACCAAAATTACCCCAAGAGCGCAGAGAAAACTCATCCGAGAGGCCACAAAAGACCCCAGGACAACATCTAAAGAACTGCAGGCCTCACTTGCCTCAATTAAGGTCAGTGTTCACGACTCCACCATAAGAAAGAGACTGGGCAAAAACGGCCTGCATGGAAGATATCCAAGACGCAAACCACTTTTAACCTTCCTGGCGGTAAGCCCGAGCTGAGCTCGGGGTAAGCCGCCGGAAGGCACCGCTCAGGCCCCGCTGGGCCGATTTGCATAATTTTTTTTTTGCTGCACGCAGCTAGCACTTTGCTAGCTGCGTGCAGTGCCCGATCGCCGCCGCTACCCGCCGATCCGCCGCTATCCGTCGCGCCGCAGCTCCCCCCCCCTCCCAACCCCGTGCGCTGCCTGGCCAATCAGTGCCAGGCAGCTCTATGGGGTGGATCGGAATCCCCTTTGACGTCACGACGTCGATGACGTCGGTGACGTCATCCCGCCCCGTCGCCATGGCGACGGGGGAAGCCCTCCGGGAGATCCCGTTCCTTGAACGGGATCTCCGGATCTCCGATCGCCGCCGGCGATCGGAGGGGCTGGGGGGATGCCGCTGAGCAGCGGCTATCATGTAGCGAGACTTTGTCTCGCTACATGAAAAAAAAAAAAAAATAAAAAAAAAAGATTTGCTGCCCCCTGGCGATTTTTTTGCAAACCGCCAGGAGGGTTAAGCAAAAAGAACATTAAGGCTCGTCTCAATTTTGCTAAAAAAACATCTCAATGATTGGCAAGACTTTTGGGAAAATACCTTGTGGACCGACGAGACAAAAGTTGAACTTTTTGGAAGGTGCGTGTCCCGTTACATCTGGCGTAGAAGTAACACAGCAGCAACATCATACCAACAGTAAAATATGGTGGTGGTAGTGTGATGGTCTGGGGTTGTTTTGCTGCTTCAGGACCTGGAAGGCATGCTGTGATAGATGGAACCATAAATTCTACTGTCTGCCAAAAAATCCTGAAGGAGAATGTCCGGCCATCTGTTCGTCAACTCAAGCTGAAGCGATCTTGGGTGCTGCAGCAGGACAATGACCCAAAACACACCAGCAAATCCACCTCTGAATGGCTGAAGAGAAATGAAATGAAGACTTTGGAGTGGCCTAGTCAAAGTCCTGACCTGAATCCTATTGAGATGTTGTGGCATGACCTTAAAAAGGCGGTTCATGCTAGAAAACCCTCAAATAAAGCTGAATTACAACAATTCTGCAAAGATGAGTGGGCCAAAATTCCTCCAGAGCGCTGTAAAAGACTTGTTGCAAGTAATCGCAAATGCTTGATTGCAGTTATTGCTGCTAAGGGTGGCCCAACCAGTTATTAGGTTCAGGGGGCAATTTCTTTTTTACACAGGGCCATGTAGGTTTTGAGGTTTTTTTTCTCACTAAATAATAAAAAACATCATTTAAAACTGCATTTTGTGTTTAATTATGTTATCTTTGACTAATAGTTAATGGTTTTTGATGAGCAGAACATTTAAGTGTGACAAACATGCAAAAGAATAAGAAATCAGGAAGGGGCAAATAGTTTTTCACACCACTGTATATCTCGGATTCAATAGCAGAAATATATATATGCATAACTTTCCCCCTATGCTGAAGGCGCTGAAAACCGACCTCCAGAAATGGGATCTGGCACAGTTCTCTTGGCTAGGCAGAATTGCAATCATTAAAATGAACATCCTGCCGAGGCTGCTGTATCTCTTCCAGACCCTTCCGGTGCCAATTCCACACCGGAAGGGTCATAAAAACTCGAGATGCTAGCATAATATTGCCCCTGTTTAACTCTCTAGTAAGGCCACATCTGGAATATGGGATTCAGTTCTGGGCACCACATTACAAAAAAGATATTATAGTTTTAGAGCAGGTGCAGAGACGAGCTACAAAATGATACGTGGGATGGAAGGTCTCACTTATCAAGAAAGGTTAGATAAACGGGGTTTATTTAGTCTAGAGAAAAGACGCCTTAAAGGGATCTAATTAACATGTATAAATACATCAGAGGGCAATATAATAGCTTGGCGGATGAGCTTTTTGTCCCTAGGCCTTCTCAAAGGACTAGAGGACATGATATGCGCATGGAGGAAAAACATTTTAGCCATTTATTTAGGAAAGGGTTCTTTACAGTAAGAGTGATTAAGATGTGGAATGCATTGCCACAGGAAGTCGTTATGGCAAACTCTATACCTAGGGATGAGCGTAATGACCTAATTACGAATTTCCGAAATTACGATTTTAGCAGTAATCGAAATTTCGTAATTTTCGCAAATTACGCAAATTTTCGTAATTACGATTACGAAATTTAGTATTTTAAAGTTTGCAAAGGTTTCTATCCCTCTAGATGCCTAAAATGAATAACCTCCTCCTCCTCCTCCTCCTCCTCCTCCTCCTCCTCCTCCTCCTCCTCCTCCTCCTCCTCCTCCTCCTCCTCCTCCTCCTCCTCCTCCTCCTCCTCCTCCTCCTCCTCCTCCTCCTCCTCCTCCTCCTCCTCCTCCTCCTCCTCCTCCTCCTCCTCCTCTCTCTCTCTCTCTCTCTCTCTCTCTCTCTCTCCCCCTCTCTCTCTCCCCTCTCTCTCTCCCCTCTCTCTCTCTCTCTCTCTCTCTCTCTCTCTCTCTCTCCCCTCTCTCTCTCTCTCTCTCTCTCTCTCTCCCCTCTCCCCTCTCTCTCTCTCTCCCCTCTCTCTCTCTCTCCCCTCTCTCTCTCTCTCCCCTCTCTCTCTCTCTCCCCTCTCTCTCTCCTCTCTCTCTCTCTCTCTCAGTTCTGTTGAGTTCAACAGTTGTCTCTGTTGACAACTGTTGAACTCAAAAGGAAAAGACATGCCTGGATGGAATCAAACCTGTAACCTTGCTGTTACCAGCCAGACACACTAACCGATTGCACCACAGCCAGGCTAGCTGTGACCTAACTCTACATGGCTATCTGGGGCTCTGTTGGCTCTGTTTGGACAACTGTTGAACGCAAAAGGAAAAGACATGCCTGGATGGAATCGAACCTGTAACCTTGCTGTTACCAGCCAGACGCACTAACCAATTGCACCACAGCCAGCCTAGCATTTAGCATTGTGAAACCATCCTCTGCTAGGCATGATTTCATTTTTGCACCTCACTCTATCGCATGGTCCATGGTCCAATCACAAAGCCCTGCACCCAGCATGTGTCTCATATGACTGTCTACAAGTAAGATTTAGGTTAGCAGTCTATTTAGTGTGTGTTTGGTGGTATGGTGGTGAGCATAGCTGTCTTCCATGTGGTTGGCCTGGGTTTGATCCCTGGACATGTCATGAATGTGAGTATGGTTTTGAAATACTACAGATCTCTGGAGAGAGAGAGAGAGAGAGAGAGAGAGAGAGGAGGAGGAGGAGGAGGAGGAGGAGGAGGAGGAGGAGGAGGAGGAGGAGGAGGAGGAGGAGGAGGAGGAGGAGGACTGGCTGTGCTATTCATTTTAGGCATCTAGAGGGATAGAAACCCTTACAAACCTGAAAAAGTAAAATTTCGGTTGGAGACACGAAATTCGTCATTACGGGAGTGAAATTTCGATTACGAAATTGTAAATTACGATTTGAAAATTAATTACGAAATTACGAATTTGGGTCGTAATGTTAAATTTCGCATTCGTAATAAAAGCAGTTCGAAATTTCGAAAATTTCGGCTCATCTCTATCTATACCTGCATTTAAAGGGGGCTTAGATGCTTTCCTTGCGTTGAATGGCATCCATGGCTACAATTACTAGGTAATGCCTAATGATGTTGATCCAGGGATTTTATCTGATTGCCATCTGGAGTCAGGAAGGAATTTTTCCCTTTTGGGGCTAATTGGACCATGCCTTGTGGGGGTTTTTTCACCTTCCTCTGGATCAACAGGGGTATGTGGGGGACGGGCTGGAGTTGTACTTTGTACTGGTTGAACTCGATGGACGTATGTCTTTTTTCAACCAAAATAACTATGTAACTAAGAACACCGGCCTAGCTAATGCTTTCCCTACCTATCTGCAGCAAGTTTGACCCTGCTCTTACTAAAGGTGGCCACACACCATACAATTTTTTAAATATCTGTTCAATTTAAGAATTGCAATCAATTTTTCTGACTGATTGTAACATTTCAAAAATATGACTAATGTACCACACACCTGCGTTCAATTTTTCCCTAATTATGATAAAAATGATTGGAAACTGAGAAAATTGCTAGGGTGTGTATATTAATACATTGACAATCTAACACACACCATACAATCTTTAGAAAAATTGAAGAAAATTTTCCAGCATTCCGGCTCGAAAAAATCAGAAAAACGGGAAATATAATCTGATTTTTAGGTTGAATGAAAAAAAAAGCTTTACATTTTTTTCAGGAGATCTGATCATATTTATTGAGTTGCCGTAAAATCGGATCATTGTATTGTATCGTGTGTGGCCACCTTAACAGACAGCAGCCAGTGGGAGGGGGTTATAGCTGATTGGCTACCAGGTGTCTGCTGACTGTGAGGTAAGCAGTCAAAGTTTAGCTCAATGATAATGTATAGGAGGCAAATCGAACACGCCAAATGCTCCCTGTTTGCGCAAATGCGAACAGCGGATGTTTGTAGAATATTGCTCGCCTGCGAACAGTTCGGGCCATCTCTATTGCCATCCATCAATGTTGCTTACGAATTTTCGCTAAAATGCTATTTTCGATTTTAAGGAAATATTTGCAAAAATACAGTACATTGTATCTTCGTAATATGGTCAAAGAAAACTAATTTTTCATTATGATGCCAAAATTCACGAAAAAAACTTAAAAAACTGTTCTTTTTAACGCAAAAAAAAATCACAAAAAGCGTGAATGTCAGTTATTCTAGCTGAAAAAATGCAAAAAAAATTCCTAAACTTATTACAAAATTATTTTGATGGCATTTTTGCTCGTCCATCTCTGCCGTCCACTGTCAGCGGTTCCAACCCCCTTCTTATCATCTATCATTTTCATTTTGTTCCCTGTTCCCCGCGAACGCGCCTGCTAGTCGCTCATAAATAAATAATGACATTAATAAAAGAAATTCTTTCCTCTGCTGTTTAGCCGCTTGTCAAAAACGTCTTTTCATCATTTTCTCCGCTTGTCAACCAAAGTCTGTCTCGCCGAGCCGAAAGCATTTTCATACCAAATCATACATCCAAAATGTCAATTGGCCCTGCGTCGGCAGAAATGAATATCTCGTAAAACAGTTCTGGGAATATCGGGTTGATGTTGTCTGATGGAATCAATAAGCCGTAATTGAAATAAATGTCACAAAATAGTTTATATTGCCAGCTGAACTTTGAAGTGCGAAAGCAGCCTTCCAAATGAGTTCGCTTGCGCGGAGTCAACTTACAGAGATGAACGTGGAGTGGCTGGGGAGGCCGGGCCATAAAGAAGCCCTGTCAGGAACTAAACACATTATTATCACTTCTGGAGGTTGGGTTCTGCCGAGCTGCAGTGTAGGGAACCAAACACAGAACGCACAGGAAGTTAGTGGCCTGAAATGATGATGATCAGCCAAAATAGTTTGGCCACCTGCTTAATCCCTCTGACCCATCCAGGTATACAGTACATCAAATAAGGGTGCAAGGAAAAAAAGGAGCGGGGGATAGCCGAAACTTTAAGATATTGTCTATAACAACTTTTTTTTATTGTTTCTTCATCTTTAGAATAGCATAATAAATACTGTATGTTAAAATAATGGTATTAAAAAGGGCAAAATATTGTCAATAACAAAGAAAATGAAAATATATTCACAGTTGTAATGAGCATAGTAAACATTGGTAAATATTACTGATATTTTACTACAGCTAAACCTAATGCTACTCTCACACAGAACCTTCCCCTGGTGGTGCCTAACCCTCAGACCCTACCTGGTGGTGCCTAACCCTAATACCCTCTGGCGGTGCCTAACTCTAAGACTCCTCCCAGTGGTGCCTAAGCCTAATAACCCTCTGGTGGTGCCTAACCCTAATACCCCTCTGGTGGTGCCTAGCCCTAAGGCCTCCCTGGTGGTTCCTAACCCTAACACCCCTCTGGTGGTGCCTAACCCTAAGACCCCCCCCCTGGTGGTGCCTAACCCTAAGACCCCCCCTGGTGGCCTAACCCTAAGACCCCCCCTTGGTGGTGCCTAACCCTAAGACCCACCGGGGGGTGCCTAACCCTAAGACCCCCCCTGTTGGTGCCTAACCCTAATACCCCCTGGTAGTGCCTAACCCTAAGATTAACCCTGGTGGTGCCTAACCCTAAGACCCCCCTGGTGGTGCCTAACCCTAACATCCCCCTGGTGGTGCTTAACCCTAAGACCCCCCCCCCTGGTGGTGCCTAGCCCTAAGACCCCCCCTGGTGCTGCCTAACCCTAAGACCCCCCCTGGTGCTGCCTAACCCTAAGACCCCCCGTTGGTGCCGAACCCACAGACCCTCCCTGGTGGTGCCTAACCCTAAGACTCCACCCGGTGGTGCCTAACCTAATAACCCTCGGGTGGTACCTAACCCTAAGGCTCCCCCTGGTGGTTCCTAACCCTAATACCCCTCTGGTGGTGCCTAACCCTAAGACCCCCCCTGGTGCTGCCTAACCCTAAGACCCCCCTTGTTGATGCCGAACCCACAGACCCTCCCTGGTGGTGCCTAACCCTAAGACTCCTCCCGGTGGTGCCTAACCCTAATACCCCTCTGGTGGTGCCTAACCCTAAGATCCCCCTGGTGGTGCTTAACCCTAAGATCCCCCTGAAGTGACTAAACCCTAAGACCTTCCCCTGGTGCTGTCTAAACCTAATACCACCCTGGTGGTGTTTAACCCTAAACCCCCCCTCCTCCTGATGCCTAACCCTAAAACCCCTCTTTCTCTGGTGCAAATAATGTCACTTCAAAAAGCAATACATTTGTAAGATAATACATTTTAAAATGATAATTTAACTTAATTATAATTGTCAAAAGGAATTTCAAAATACTTTTTCTCAAAACAAAAAAATTCAGTTGGATGGGCCCGGCGCCCACTATTTGTTGGGCGCCCAATAGCTGATATTTGCATAAGTGCCCATGAGGCATCCAAATAGTCCATTAGCTAAGGTAAGTGGATTTTGTTTTGTTTTTTACTCCCTGGATGTATCCTTTAAGGTGGTCCCATAAAAGTTTTGCTGGGGGGACCCATGATTTGCAGTTATGCCCCTGAGCCCTCCCTTTTTAATTTTGCTGCCCGTTTCCAGCAACCTCTCTTGCATTTCCTGATGCCCCATGAATGCGAGCTGCCTAGGCCTGGGCCTGCTGTGGCCTGTCCAGAAATCTGGCCAAGCATATCCAGTTATCGCAGAGCTCCCTTCATGGCCTTATTAAATCACCCGCTCCCAGTTCTCCGGTATATATCGCCGTGCAGACTTACCTGCATGTGAGCGCTTTCACTCTGATGTCCCTATCACAGAGAAGCTTCATTACCATTCTGCAGAAATAAAAAGCCTTGAAGCCGAACAAATTTCAGGCAGATAATGACAGTGAAAAACGGCGGGCCATATTTTAAAGCAGTGCGTCCATTGTTCCTCCCGCTCATAACTTTCCCATCTCTCGGGTAAAATAGTCATTGTGATGCCGCGGCCCGGGAAAATGGCACAAGATTAGATGAGGAGATAAATTGAGTATGAAAATGAGAGCCTGAAAATAGCCCCTTCAGACAGCGGCAGGCGAGCGCGGAGACGCCTGCAGTCACCACTCCGATAACTCATCACCGCCGTGGCAACCATGACACCTGTTAGACGAGGGAAGCTAAGAAAGGGAGAGGAGTGAGAGCCAGACTGTTACCGAGCATGATGGAGATATTATCTCACGCAGGGTCCAACACTAGAGATGTAGCGAACGGACTGCCGGCGAACGGTTCCAGGCGAACTTTGAGGGTTCGCGTTCGCCTGGACCAAGCAAACTTTTGCGGAAGTTCGATTCGCCCCATAATGCACTATGAGGGTCAACTTTGACCCTCTGCATCACAGTCAGCAGGCACATTGTAGCCATTCAGGCTACACTAAGCCCTGGAGCCCTGCCCCCCCCCCCCCCCTTATATAAGGCAGGCTCGCTGGCCATGACACTCACTCGTGTGCCTGCTAGAGACAGACTAGGGACAGCTGCTGCAGACTTTTTCTCCTAGGGAAAGATTAGTTAGGCTCTTGGTCTTGGCTTGCTCCTGGCTGATTGTTATTGCTAAAATAGCACCCCTCAACAGCTCTTTTGAGAGATAATGTTTTCCTGATGTGTTTTTTTTTTTTGTGTGTGTTGCTCACTGAATTATACAGCCCTATCTGTTGCAGCTGGACCTTGGTAATTGTTATTACTGTGCCAGCCAGGCCCTGCCTAACTATCTATACTGGGACACCTACCTATGCCTACCTAACTACTGGGGCACCTACTTACATATATGGGGACACCTACCTACCTACCTATACTAGGGGGACCTACCTATGCCTACCTACCTATACTGGGTCTCCTACCTATGCCTAGCTAACTACTGGGTCTTCTACCTATGTCTAGCTAACTACTGAGGCACCTACCTATGCCTACCTACCTATACTGGGTCTCCTACCTATGTCTAGCTAACTACTGAGGCACCTACCTATGCCTACCTAACTACTGGGGCACCTACTTACCTATACGGGGACACCTACCTACCTACCTACCTATACTAGGGGACCTACCTATGCCTACCTACCTATACTGGGTCTCCTACCTATGCCTAGCTAACTACTGGGTCTCCTACCTATGTTTAGCTAACTACTGAGGCACCTACCTATGCCTACCTACCTATAGTGGGACACCTACCTATGCCTAGCTAACTACTGGGACACCTACCTATGCCTATCTACCTATACTGGGACTCCTACCTATGCCTACCTACCTATACTGGGTCTCCTACCTATGCCTATCTAACTACTGGGACACCTACCCATGCCTACCTACCTATACTGGGACTCCTACTTATGCCTAGCTAACTACTGGGACACCTACCTATGCCTACCTACCTATACTGGGACTCCTACCTATGCCTACCTACCTATACTGGGACTCCTACCTATGCCTACCTACATACAAGAAGATAATAAGGTCGTTGCTTCATTGTGGACAGACCAAATTTGATCAGCTGGACAGTCACTGTTGTTCTATCATTGAGCTACCACAGCCCAGCGACCATATGGGCTTGAAAACCACCACGGCCTACACTCTCGCCATGGTGCGCACCAGTCCAGCACGGCCGTCACTACACAAACAGCTGTTTGCGGTGTGTTACACAGTGAGTTTGGTGTGTCAGTGTGAAGCAGTACTCTAATTACACTACCTGATTGATGTATACACATGCAAGATGTTTGAAAGCACTTTAGGCCTTCAATTTAGCATTCAATGTGATTTCTGCCCTAAGAACGCTGCTTGGCGTCAAATCCAGATTTTTCCCTGGGACTTTGGGCATCTATCCTACTCCGCCATGCCCCCCTCCAGGTGTTAGACCCCTTGAAACATCTTTTCCATCACTTTTGTGGCCAGCATAATTTTTTCTATTTTTCAAAGTTCGCCTCCCCATTGAAGTCTATTGCGGTTCGCAAACTTTTCCGCGAACCGAACCTTCCGCGAAGGTTCGCGAACGGGGTTCGCGAACCGAAAATCGGAGGTTCGCGACATCTCTATCCAACACCCAAACAGCCATTAACCTCCCTGGCGGTATTATTCTTTCCCGTCTAAAAGCGGTGCAATTTTTTTGCAGGTTTTTAGACCCTAAGCCCTGGAAAAAAATCACACCGCAGAGAGATCTGCTGCAGCACGTGCACTTACTCACCTCCCTGGGGTCCAGCACTGCATATCTCCCTCCGTCTTCCGGGTGGCGCAGTAACCCTGTAGTGAGATCGCTGTATGTCATCATGACGACAAACGGCAATCTCACCCGAGGGATGCAGAGACTTGGAGGACAAGAAGGAGAATGGCTGCCGGCATCTGGATCCCCTGGGAGGTGAGTGACGACAAGCAGCCATCTCACCCGAGGGATGCAGAGACTTGGAGGACAGGAAGGAGAATGGCTGCAGGCATCTGAATCCCCGGGAGGTGAGTGACGACAAGCGGCCATCTCACCCAAGGAATGCAGAGACTTGGAGGACAGGAAGGAGAATGGATGCCAGCATCTGGATCCCCGGGAGGTGAGTGATGACAAGTGGCCATCTCACCTGAGGGATGCAGAGACTTGGAGCACAGGAAGGAGTAAGGCTGCCAGCATCTGGATCCCCCGGGAGGTGAGTGACAACAAGCGGCCATCTCACCTGAGGGATGCAGAGACTTGGAGGACAGGAAGGAGAATGGCTGCCAGCATCTGGGTCCCCTGGAAGGTGAGTGACGACAAGCGGCCATCTCACCCGAGGAATGCAGAGACTTGGAGGACAGGAAGGAGAATGGCTGCCAGCATCTGGATCCCCTGGAAGGTGAGTGACAACAAGCGGCCATCTCACCCGAGGGATGCAGAGACTTGGAGGACAGGAAGGAGAATGGCTGCCAGCATCTGGATCCCCCGGGAGGTGAGTGACAACAAGCGGCTATCTCACCCGAGGGATGCAGAGACTTGGAGGACAGGAAGGAGAATGGCTGCCCGCATCTTGATCCCCCAGGAGGTGAGTGACAACAAGCGGCCATCTCACCCGAGGGATGCAGAGACTTGGAGGACAGGAAGGAGAATGGCTGCCAGCATCTGGATCCCCCGGGAGGTGTGTGAAAAACTCCAGCTGCTCGTAATGCTCTGCACAGTCCTGCTGGTGGCTACCACGAGTCACGCTCGGGGTTACTGCTCCTGGCTTTTTTCCACCCCGAGCATGACTCGTGATAACCACCAAGGAGGTTAAAGAACACCTGACGTGAGAGGGATATGGAGGCTGACATATTTCTTTCCTTTTGAACAATGCAGATTGCCTGGCAGTCCTCTGCCTCTAATACTCTTTGCCATAGACCCTGAACAAGCATGTAGATCAGATGTCTCTGACTGAAGTCTGACTAGATTAGCCCCATGCTTGTTTCAGGTGTGTGAACCAGAGACTACTGCTGCCAATGTGATCTGCAGGAATGCCGGGCAACTGGTATTTTTTAAAAGGAAATAAATATGGCAGCCTCCATATCACTCTCACTTCAGGTATCCTTTAAAGTGGTTGTATACGCCCAACAATTTTTGTAACTACACTTAGGAACATTTGAAAGCATTCTCAAGTATTCCGTGTGAGTAAAAACATTTTTTTTCCACTGCAGAGATCAGTACAGGCTTGCTTGTCTCTGGCTGATCGGCAAATGTAATAATTGCCAGCCAGAAGACACTCCTTGCCTGTGTCTTCAATCAGACCATCATTGACATCGACAATTATTACATGGTACTCGAAACAGTGCAATTTACGATTTTTAGTGATTTTACTCGGAATGGCCGATCTCCAATGCGAAAATTAGAACTCGAACGGTTCCAATTCCGAGAGCCTGCGGTGTGTTTGAGCCCTGAGCGGTGGTAAAGCGCTCTCTTTATCTCCTCCGCAAGGTTTCGCCGCCGCCCTGTCTTCTCTGTCTGACTGCGGTGCTCACATCTCAAAGGCAGATTTTATTTTCTCAGCACCAATTCCTCCCATCCTGAAATCACTCTCAGCAGTCAGCAGCGAGCAGAGAAATATGTTTTACTTTTTTTCCAGCATCAGAGGCATATTGATTTTTCAGCTGAATCGTCTCAGTGGAGATTAGAGAGGTGAGGAAACTATGAGACAACATGATGGGGAAAGTTTTCCCAGGAAAGAAGTTTGGGTTGTCTTTTTTTTGCCCGTCTGGAAGAACTGACAGCGGAGAGAGGGAGGAGGGGGAAATCGATGCTGTGTAATCTCTCCAGTCACTGCTGGTCTGTAGGCAGAGATGTCAGGGTGTTGCCCGAGATGCCATATATAGTGCTTCCTGTGCTGCACTGCTGCTGCCCACTCCCACTGACACCTTCACTCCACTAAACAGATCTACAGCAGCTATTTAAAGGGCCACTTTCACACCAAAAAAATGTACATTTTAAATACATGTATATACATACTTATAAGAATTCCTTTTATTCCACAGTAAAATGTACTATAAATTACTTTACTCCTGTGTTGCTGTCCCTTACAATAGCAGGGGTGTCACTAGAGGGGTGCAGCAGCTGCGATCATAGAGGGTCCCAGAGCTGTGGGGGACCCCCGACTACCAACCTACCCTTCCTCCCATACAGGGGACTATACTTCACATCAGGTGTTTTGTGGCTACACTTGTTATGGGTGTAAAAATCATGATGGCCACTAGGGATGCTCATTCGAATTTTGCGGAAATCTGAATTTCCAATCAGAAAACGGAAAATGGAACTCGGAAATCGGACTTCTGCGGAAATACTACATTACCACAATCGGAGAATGCAGAAACAACTCGGAAGTATTTGGCCAATCAGAGAATGCAAAAAAAAAAAACTACTCGGAAATCCTAATTTGGCAATCGGAAACCGATCGGAAATCCGTGAAATTGGTAATCGGCATTGGCGAAATTGGAATTTCTGCGGAATCGTAAATCAACATTTCCGACCGTCCCTAATTGGCCACACTTGTTTTATGACCCTTGTGAGATGGCCCCAAGGCCATGAAGGGCACCACGGGAGCCAAGGGAAGGGGTGTGACCTTTGGGGTGGTGGAGGCATCACACTTTCGCTGAGGGGCCCTATGAATTGTAATTACGCCACTGTACAATAAGCAATAAAATATAAAAGATCTGACAGGTTTTGAACTAGTCCATCTCCTCATGGTTGATTCTCAATATTTACTTTATTCAACAGCTTCCCCTAGAGAGGATCTATAAAAACATGCCAGCCAGCCTTCCCACTCATTTCCACAGTATTTTGTCAGTTGGACTGAGTAACTATCATTCAGTAAGGCCTTGTTCACATTATTAGCATTGAAGAGAGAAAAAGAGATATCCAGGAGCTACTCGCCATAATTAACTTCAGTAAAAAATTCAACTTTTAATGCAAATCTTCCAATAAAACTTGTTCCAAAGGTAAAAGACAAAAAACAGCAATACTTATCAGACAGGAGGTGGTACAATTGGTGCGGAGGCAGGTCGAAGATCGTTTCGCCCCTCTATGAGGGCTTTCTCGAGACCATGGTCTCGAGAAAGCCCTCATAGAGGGGCGAAACAATAAGTTAATTATGGCGAGTAGCTCCTGGATATCTCTTTTTCTCTCTTCAATGCTATAGACTTAAGCTGTTTTTCATCCGGATGTTGCACCGCTGTTATAACTGGAAAGTTAAGGTTGAAGGCATTGGTGTGCACTCGCTCTCTTACCTACTTGCTTGTATCTTGTTCACATTATTAATCGGCAAGCGCTATCGCAAGCACTGAGCGTTTTTTGAGCATTTTTTTTTGCGATTCCCGGGGTTTTCTGAGCGTTGGCTGATTTTGTGTAATCGCTTTTCTAAGCGCTTTTGATGAGCGATTGAGATTTTCACTGACCTCAGTCAGGAAGTGAACTCTTTCACCCGGAAATTAATAAATATAATGTATTTATTCTTAAAAGCGCTCTGGAAATCGCTATACAAAGTGCTTTTTCAAGCGCTTAGCGATTTCCCTATACCTTCCATTGAGCAAAAAAAAGCTCACAAAATGGTACAGGCAGCGCTTTGGTCAGCGGAAAGCAATTGAAAGGTGCAGATGTGAATACTCTCATAAGGAATCATTGCACAAGCGCTTTTAGTGCGATTTTCAAAACCCGCAAATGCTCTAGGTGTGAACAAGCCCTAAGTGTTTTTGAAAAAAAACAAAAACAAAAAACTGTGAGTCCTCCATGCAGAAACAGAAAGTCGAAAACCTGCCGGATCTGTCAAAGCTTTAATACCTACTGTAAATGAAAGTGACGTAGGAAAAAATAAATGTACCGTGCAGTCTATTCTGATGCAAATTTGGTTGGAAAAGTGTACAGCGCTCACTCTGTGCACTAAAACGCAGGAGTTATACCGTAGAACCTACATCAATTGCTATACCACAAACTAGCATAAACACAGGCTAAAGTGTGCAAAAAAGTCTATGTAACTTGGAGAACAGTTCAATAGGCAATAGACCATCAAAGTCCACTCCACAGGATCGGTGTAATGTGCTACCACCAGGGTATATGTTTCTAGGCACCTCCGCAGTAATTAGTATACAGTAATACTCTCACCGATGTTTAGGGGCTGGTACCAAAGATGCCAGCAATCTCGCTTTTTATATATCTCCCCGCTGTTTCGACGACCTTCTTCCTGTAAATTACTCAAAGAAACAAGGGGGGGTACATAGCGTAAACCAGTTTGGATACCAGTATATCAGCAGACCCTCCACCAGTGCTGTAAAGCCAGTGCTGTTAGACATTCATATGGCACCCTTTGAGGTTTTGATGTATCCACATGCAGCCCGTGACACCACAAAGACTCAAAATGCGCTCACCAGATTCCTATGCTGACCCTTTGTAGACCAGCTGAAGCGCTTGTGATGCCGGCTGCTGCTTTGTTTACCCTCGTGCCGTGGTTGTATTCCTTAAGAGTCTCAGAAACGAAAGCTCCCATAGCATAATTCCATTTAATATACTTGTAGACACATAAAAGTTACACTCACATTTGTAAAAACGATATGCGCATATCATAAAAGACTCCTCATCTGTTGCTGTACATCCACGTCTCTGCCGCCGTTCCGCCTGAGGCCACGCCCTACCGATTTCGTCACGTATGACTCATCAGGGGCTGATACAAATTTAATTTTTAATTTTTAAATTTAATTTTTTTTTAAATATACTTACAAATATATATATATATATATATATATATATATTTTTTATTTATTTATTTTTTTTTTTTGCAATAGTGGTCCTTGAAAATACTGGCTCTCCTGAAAGAGATATTTCAGTTAGTAGTGGAAGTCATGATGAAGTCTCTGAGGACGCCTGAACCCCCTTTATTTCACTCCTTCTCTCTTCTTAATTGATGTTCTTTTTTCTTCTTGTCTTTCATCTCCTCTCCTTTATGCACAATTGAAGGTAAAGAGGCGCCCTGGTTGAATTAAAAGCATCTAAAAACAGCTTAAAATCGAGGAAATAATATGAGGTGGCTCCCCTTGCCATATCGACTTGTTCATTTGGCACTTTTATTGGCCTGATGAAGCGGGCTTGGACCCGTGAAACGCGTTGCCTGTGCTAAATAAAAATCTTTTGCCATATACAAGGATTTCGTTATTGAGGTAAGCCACCTCATGTTATTTCCTCGATTTTAAGCTGTTTTTAGATGCTTTTATTTCAACCAGGGCGCCTCTTTACCTTCAATTGTGCATAGCTATACCCCCAAACAATCTGTGTTTGAGGGGTGGTGACAGACCACCTGTGGGTGCCCCACAGTGGACACCTGTCCCTACTTTTTCAAGGAGAGCGACCACATCCAGGTCCCGGCTGGGACTACCCCGAGTGGAGTCGGGTTTATGGTCTCCACCTGCTTCCTATGGTTGGTTGCCCTTGCAACCTCCTTTTGTGAGTAGTAATTTATTGAAATTCCTTCTTTCAATTGCATACTAATATACTACACTATTGGGCTCCCGTATCTGTCTCCTATATTTTTTTCCCTGCAAGGTGCTGAGACACCCCCACTACACTACACCTCTCCTTTATGTTTCTCTTCTCTCCGCCCTCTATTCCATCTCTCTTCCCTCTATTCCACCTCTCCCCCCTCCTTCTATTCCATCTCTCCTCCCTCTATTCTATCTCTCCTCCTTACCTCTATTCCATTTCTTCTCCCTCTATTCCATCTCTTCTCCTATTCTATCTCTCCATCTCTCCTCCCTCTATTTCATCTCTCCTCCCTCTATTCCATCTCTCCTTTCAACCTCTATTCCATCTCATCTCTCCTCCCTCTATTCCATCTCTCTTCCCTCTATTCCACCTCTCCCCCCCCCCTTCTATTCCATTTCTCCTACCTCTTCATTCCATCTCTCCTCCCTCTATTCCATCTCTCCTCCCTCTATTCCATCTCTCCTACCCTATTCCATCCCTCCTCCCTCTATTCCATCTCTCCTCCCTCTATTCTATCTCTCCTCCCTACCTGTATTCCATCTCATCTTTCCTCCCTCTATTCCATCTCTCTTACCTACCTCTATTGCATATCTTCGCTCCTCTCTCTATTCCATCTCTCCTCTCTCTATTCCATCTCTCCTCCCTCTATTCCATCTCTCCTCCCTCTATTCCATCTCTCCTCCCTCTATTCTATCTCTACATCTCTCCTCCCTCTATTCTATCTCTCCTCCCTACCTGTATTCCATCTCATGTTTCCTCCCTCTATTCCATCTCTCTTACCTACCTCTATTCCATATCTTCTCTCCTCTCTCTATTCCATCTCTCCCCCCTCTATTCCATCTCTCCTCCCTCTATTCCATCTCTCCTCCCTCTATTTCAAATGTTTGCTTATCGCCCCAACAGACATAAGTCTGCCATTCTATTATGTTTAGAAGGTCAAGTTTCTTGCCCTGCTATTAACCTGCTCTCCACTAGAGGTCAGCGTTCAGGGAGGTATGAGCAGAGGGTGAGGACAACTAACAGTAGGTGGGGTGGCATCTGGTGCATGGAACTGATATAATACAAATTCTTCCTTCAGTATGGATTTCTCTCCACTAGAGGTCAGTGTTCAGGGAGATATGAAGAGTGGGTGGAGACAACTGAGAGGAGGTGGGGTGGCATCCTGCGCATGGAACTGATATAATACAAACACTGCCTTCCATATGGATTTCTCTCCACTAGAGGTCAGTGTTCAGGGAGACATGAACAGTGGGTGGGGACAACATCCAGTGCATGGAACTGATATAACACAAAGGCTGCCTTCCATATGGATTTCTCTCCACTAGAGGTCAGTGTTCAGAGAGGTATGAACAATGGGTGGGGACAACTCACAGAAGGTGGGGCGACATCCGGTGCATGGAAGCGATATAATACAAAGGCTGCCTTCCATATGGATTTCTCTCCACTAGAGGTCAGTGTTCAGGGAGGCATGAACAGTGGGTGTGGACAACTCACAGGAGGTGCTTTAACCTGTGGTGTGCTGGTGAGATCTTTGGACTTACTTGGAGCGTGGTAGTGCCTATACCACCTCACGAAGCACCCCGAGACCTAATGCCAGATGGTGTGCCTGCTTCATCCCGAAAACTAACAGGAGGTGGGGCGACATCCGGTGCATGGAAGCGATATAATACAAACGCTGCCTTCAGTATGGATTTTTCTCCCTCCTCCGCGCTCAGCAAGCAGCTCCCAAAGAAAATAATTAAGAAAATAGTTCCTGATGTATTAATCTTCCCTGCCATTATCCTCTTGTCCTGCGCACAGCATTTCACGAAAAACGCCATTGTCTCACCAGTGAAAAAGCGGCGGCCGCGCGCAGACAAATACCATCTTGTTCCTAATGCTGGGACGTGATTCGGAAAGATGGGTAATAATTAATTCTTCCCTCCACTTGGGAACACAGCTTGCCCCCAATTATGCTAATCTATTCTACGAGAGTGTTTGATATGTAAGCTGCCTATGGAGGCCGCAAAGTGTTTGTGCGCCCCTAATCAGTAACACAAGAAACGCGTCGGCCAATCAGGCCTCGCCAAACGCTATTATACTCCCTGTCTGCCTGACAAAGGGCAAACGGGATTTATATGTTTTTTGTAGTGAGCTGTTGCTAAAAAAAACAAAAACGTTTTGGGTAGGAGTTCTGCCGGGTTAATACGTTTCTTGTTGCGGCTGTGTTGTTGGGTAGAGATGAGCAATGGGCAGACAGCGCTTCAGCTAAACAGACGATACAAATGTATCCATATAGAATCATGCTTACGCTGATACATTGTGTCAAATTACAGGCAATTAGCCTCACAACAGTGATACTTCTGACTTCCTCTCCTCTGTTCTTGCTGTGTTACCATTATCTATTACCGCTTGGTTAAAGGGAATCTGCAGTGAAAAGAAACTTATGATATAATGATTTGTATGTGTAGTACTGCTAAGAAATACAACATTATTAACACAGATATATTGTTTCCAGTACAGGACTTCAGTTATCTATGCAAAAGAGCTTCTCTGAGCTCTTTATAAAGTCGTGGACAGCACTGTCTTTTGAAGATCAGAGATAGCACCCCCCAACCTAGAGAGGGGTCTGGGTTGGGGGTGCAATAGACAAAGGGAAAATTAACAGAACTGATACCCTTTTATGTGAAAGTCTAGGCTGCTCATACAACTGTCTCAGATATCGTACCTCAGTTTTATCTGCAGAGTCAGATTCTGCAGACAGTTAGGCACCACTTGTGGGGGGGGGGGTAAAGGTTAGGCATCACTCATTATTTGTAAAAAAAAAGGTTAGGCATCACTAGGGGTGTTATGGTTAAGCATCGGTAGTGGAGGGTTCTGTGTGAGAGTAAGGTTAGGTTTAGCTATAGTTAAATATCGGTAACAATTACTGTTAATTTACTCAGGAAAATAAACACTTTAAATAGCAGAGTATCGGTTAATTTACCAATATTGCATTATTGGCAGTGTTCCAGCACCAGATTTTCCATGGGGCCCGAAATGAACGTACACCCATAAGGTTCCTAGTAGAAGACTGACTGATGGGCGTGTCAGTGTTTGCTGATTAATCTAGGTGGGTGAGAAGAGTTTTTTTTATTTATTTATTTGTTATCTTTGGAGGTAAAAGAAATCCTGTTTAGGATTAGTACTACAGATACAGGGGTCATGTTCTCTAATGTTTACAGTGCGCTGATAGCATACATAAAGATTAGCGCAAGTTACGCAAATTGTGTAATGGGTGTTATGAAAATGGCTTAAATTCCAAGCAGAGTCCCCCTTAAATACAGCAATTTAGAGAGTTCCTGTCTGGGAAAACCTTGTGTTACTTTTGCCCAGAAATTATATTTATCTCCAAGGCAACGTTTTTCATTCAGAGTTCATCTCAAGCACAAGTTCATTTACGATCAGAAGTGATTTCATAAACGTAGGGCGAAAATTAACACATTAACGGTTCAACGCGCCGACAGATTGGAGGGCAAAGCTATATCAGCTCGCAAGTATTTGCTGAAGCGTGATTGGGGGTTTCGGCAGCTGCGATGTGAAAGCGTTGTCACCTGAGATCTTCTGTGGTCTATTTTACTTACGCTTAAAGTGAGCCTGGGGTGAAAATAAACTGATGAGATGAACAATTGTACGTTTCCTCCTACTCCTAAAAATGATGGCAGCCTAAGCATGGATAAGCGCCTCTAGGGGGCGGAGCTACATACCAGTATACAGCAATACAGTGGCTTGCAAAAGTATTCGGCCCCCTTGAAGGTTTCCACATTTTGTCACATTACTGCCACAAACATGATTCAATTTTATTGGAATTCCATGTGAAAGACCAACACAAAGTGGTGAACACGTGAGAAGTGGAACAAAACATTTTTTACAAATCAATAACTGCAAAGTGGTGTGCGCATAATTATTCAGCCCCCTTTGATCTGGGTGCAGTCAGTTGCCTATAGACATTGCCTGATGAGTGCTAATGACTAAATAGAGTGCACCTGTGTGTAATCTGATGTCAGTACAAATACAGCTGCTCTGCGAGGGCCTCAGAGGTTGTCTAAGAGAATATTGGGAGCAACAACACCGTGAAGTCCAAAGAACACACAAAACAGGTCCAAGACAGGTCAGGGATCAAGTTATTGAGAAATTTAAAGCAGGCTTAGGCTACAAAAAGATTTTCCAAAGCCTTGAACATCCCACGGAGCACCGTTCAAGCGATCATTCAGAAATGGAAGGCGTATGGCACAACTGTAAACCTACCAAGACAAGGCCATCCACCTAAACTCACAGGCCGAACAAAAAGAGCGCTGATCAGAAATGTAGTCAAGAGGCCCATGGTGACTCTGTCTGGACGAGCTGCAGAGATCTACAGCTCAGGTGGGAGACTCTGTCCATAGGACAACTATTAGTCATGCACTGCACAAAGTTGGCCTTTATGGAAGAGTGGCAAGAAGAAAGGCATTAACAGAAAACATAAGAAGTCCCGTTTGCAGTTTGCCACAAGCCATGTGGGGGACACAGCAACCATGTGGAAGAAGGTGCTCTGGTCAGATGAGACCAATATGGAACTTTTTGGCCAAAATGCAAAATGCTATGTGTGGCGGAAAACTAACACTGCACATCACTCTGAACACACCATCCCCACTGTCAAATATGGTGGTGGCAGCATCATGCTCGGGGGGTGCATCTCTTCAGCAGGGACAGGGAAGCTGGTCAGAGTTGATGGGAAGATGGATGGAGCCAAATACAGGGCAAACTTGGAAGAAAACCTCTTGGAGACTGCAAAAGACTTGAGACTGGGGCGGAGGTTCACCTTCCAGCAGGACATCGACCCTCAAAGATAAAGCCAGGGCAACAATGGAATGGTTTAAAACAAAACATATCTACGTGTTAGAATGGCCCAGTCAAAGTCCAGATCTAAATCCAATCGAGAATCTGTGGCAAGATCTGAAAACTGCTGTTCACAAATGCTGTCCATCTAATCTGACTGAGCTGGAGCTGTTTTGCAAAGAAGAATGGGCAAGGATTTCAGTCTCTAGATGTGCAAAGCTGGTAGAGACATACCCTAAAAGACTGTCAGCTGTAATTGCAGCAAAAGGTGAATCTACAAAGTATTGACTTGGGGTCTGAATAATTACGCACACCCCACTTTGCAGTTATTTATTTGTAAAAAATGTTTGGAATGATGTATGATTTTCGCTCCACTTCTCACGTGTACATCACTTTGTGTTGGTCTTTCACGTGGAATTCCAATAAAATTGATGCATGCTTGTGGCAGTAATGTGACAAAATGTGGAAAACTTCAAGGGGGCCGAATACTTTTGCAACCCACTGTATATACTAGAGATGGGACGACGAATCCGGCGAATCCACGAATCCCTCGAATATTGGGAAATATTCGAGATTCGTGGATTCGAATCCCGACGCCATTTTCCACTTTACGAATCCGCCGAATCCCGACGCTGCATCGCCACGCATCCGCCGCTCGCACTCGTCCTCCTCCGACCCGCGCCTCCTCCGACCGCCCCGCGCCTCCTCCGCCCGGCCGCCCGCATACTTTGTATCAACTCATCCGTCCAGTGGAGCGCAGACAGAGCGGCAGACCTCTCGCTGACTTCCTGGTTCCCTCTAGTGACGGCTTTTACAATGACGTCATCAGTAAAAGCCGGTCCAGCCACTAGAGGGAACCGAGAAGTAAGGACGAGGTCTGCCGCTCTGTCTGCGCTCCACTGGACATGTGAGTTGACTTGATACTTATGCAGGGGTGAGCGAGGAGGCACGGGGGACGGAGGAGGCCATGGGGGTGAGCGGAGGAGGCACGGGGGGGGGGGGGGGGGGGGGGAGCGACACCTACCTACCTACCTACCTACCTACCTACCTACCACTTTACCTACCTACCTGCCACTATACCTACCTAAAGGCCCCCTATACGTACCTACCTACCTACCGGGCACTATACCTACCTGCCTACAGGCCCCTATACCTACCTAAAGGCCCCCTATACTACCTACCTACCACTATACCTACCTACCTACAGGCCCCTATACCTACCTAAAGGCCCCCTATATGTACCTACCTACCTAAAGGCCCCTATACCTACCTAAAGGCCTCTATACCTACCTACCTAAAGGCCCCCTATACGTGCCTACCTACCTAAAGGCCCCTATACCTACCTACCTAAAGGCCCCTATACCTACCTACCTACATACCTACCTATACTTAAGGCCTTGTACCCTGCTACCTATACTGAAGGTCCCTTTAACTACCTACCTACCTACAGGACACTATACCTACCTACCTACCGGCCACTATACCTACCTACCTACCTACAGGCCACTATACCTACCTAAAGGCCCCCTATACGTACCTACCTACCTAAAGGCCCCTATACCTACCTACCTACCTAAAGGCCCCTATACTTACCTACCTACCTAAAGGCCCCTATACCTACCTACAGGCCTCTATACCTACCTACCTACTTAAAGGCCCCCTATACGTGCCTACCTACCTAAAGGCCCCTATACCTACCTACCTAAAGGCCCCTATACCTACCTACCTACATACCTACCTATACTTAAGGCCCTATACCCTGCTACATATACTGAAGGTCCCTTTAACTACCTACCTACCTACAGGACACTATACCTACCTACCGGCCACTATACTTACCTACCTACCTACAGGCCACTATACCTACCTAAAGGCCCCCTATACGTACCTACCTACCTACCTAAAGGCCCCTATACCTACCTACCTAAAGGCCCCTATACCTACCTACCTACATACCTACCTATACTTAAGGCCCTATAACCTGCTACCTATACTGTAGGTCCCTTTACCTACCTAAAGGCCCCTATACCTACCTACATACCTACCTATACTTAAGGCCCTATAACCTGCTACCTATACTGAAGGTCCCTTTACCTACCTAAAGGCCCCTATACCTACCTACATACCTACCTATACTTAAGGCCTCTATATACCCTGTTACCTATACTGAAGGCCCTATACCCTGCTACCTATACTGAAGGTCCCTTTACCTACCTAAAGGCCCCTATACCTACCTACATACCTACCTATACTTAAGGCCTCTATATACCCTGCTACCTATACTGAAGGCCCATATACCCTGCTACCTATACTGAAGGCCCCTATACCCTGCTACCTATACTGAAGGCCTATATACCCTGCTACCTATACTGAAGGCCCATATACCCTGCTACCTATACTGAAGGCCCATATACCCTGCTACCTATACTGAAGGCCCATATACCCTGCTACCTATACTGAAGGCCCATATACCCTGCTACCTATACTGAAGGCCCATATACCCTGCTACCTATACTGAAGGCACATATACCTTGCTACCTATACTGAAGGCCTATATACCCTGCTACCTATACTGAAGGCACATATACCCTGCTATCTATACTGAAGGCCCATATACCCTGCTACCTATACTGAAGGCCCATATACCCTGCTACCTATACTGAAGGCCCATATACCCTGCTACCTATACTGAAGGCCCATATACCCTGCTACCTATACTGAAGGCACATATACCCTGCTACCTATACTGAAGGCCTATATACCCTGCTACCTATACTGAAGGCCTATATACCCTGCTACCTATACTGAAGGCCCATATACCTTTCTACCTATACTGAAGGCCCATATACCTTGCTACCTATACTGAAAGCCCCTATACCTTGCTACCTATACTGAAAGCTACCAATATTGAAGGCACCCATACCTAGCTAGCTATACTGAAGGCACCTTTACCTCGCTACCTATACTGCGGGCAACTATACTACGGATCGCACAATTCGTATGTGCAGGATTCGTTAGATTCGGGATTCGAAAGGTTCGAGATATTCGAGAACCTTTTTAGATTCGGATCCGGATTCGGATTCGAAGAAATTGTGGATTCGTCCCATCCCTAGTATATACGATAGATATAGGAAGTATTTCTGATGCTGCAGCCAGAAAAATTACCAGAAAAGTGGGTGTCATGAATAATTTGCCGCTTGCTACTATATGTCACTACAGGTCCTCTATAAATGGAATACTAAAAAATACAGAAATGTAAACAGCCCTCAGATTAACGCCTCAAACGATTACCGGACATCAGCAAATTTACAGGCGAAATTCAAGAGGCTGATTTATTTATTGTTATTCAAGCCTGAGAAAAGTAATTATTGGAGATTGGCTGGAGGCCTTCAGGTAAATAAATAACAAAAATCAACAATTACCGATATGAGAAGGACATTCATGCATTTAACTACTCAGGACCGGTAAACAGCAATGGCTATTGTGTGGCTGAAGCAATAAAATCTAGGACTGGTTCCAGAAAAATGTGAGGTTTCGCTTACGAAAAAGAAAAAAAGACTCAGCTACAACTTTCTCCACAAATACTCCAAGCTAAAAATATTGAAGACTGCTGCTATCTGGCCGGCAGTCACCGCTGTGAAACATGGACTCTGCAAGATGGAGATAGATTGAAGGTCTTTGCAAGAAAGGTTCTGAGATGAATTTATGGTTCAGTATCGGAGAATAAAGTTTGGAGAAAAAGAAAGAACAACAGACCTGAGTGATGTATAGAGGGTGAGAGCACTGTAAATTTTAGAAAGGCCCGTAGGATACGATGGACTGGACGTGTCTCCAGCAAGAGTAATGATAGAGATTTCATGTAGCTGTTCGATTGTGGCTTCACTAACACCAGACCCGGAGGTAGACAATATAAACCATGGAAGAATGATGAGGGTGAAGATCAAGGAAGACTAAGAATGGGAAGAGAGGGGTGACTGCTGCTGACAGAAATGCCTGGAGAACAACTGTCGATTAGACCAAGACCCAGGAAGACTTGGAGCTCTAGAGGTATAAGAGTAAAAATGTATTGTTATTTATCTAGTGTTGACATCTTCTGAAGCACTGTACAGAGTTGTTAGCGGGGAAATAACTACTAATTATGGGTCCCCTTTTGAATATTTCATTTGGCCTCCAGGCGTAAAGTAAACCTGAGGTGACGGACAAGCCCCCCCCGCCATAGTTTTTGAGGTCCCTCACTGTCTTCTGGGTCTTCTATGTTATGCCAATGTCACCCCAGCTAGACTCCACAGCCCCTGGGGGACGCATGTGCTGTACCAGACCTGTGCCCCCTCGATCATGCTCAGAGGGCCGGAAGCATTCTGTACATGCATAATTTGGAAAGTCTTGTAGCTGCACGTGTGCAAAATGCTCACGACAACAGGAGCATGATCAAGCCTACAACAGCCAATCAAAATTCACCTGTTGATTTTCAAGGGGAATATTTAAATTGCTGCCCCTCTTACACTCTTAATGGCGGAGGCTTCAAATCTGATATAGCCAGTCTCTGGGAGACTGGGGTTTAAATTCTGAAAAGGGGGCGGGCCACAAACAGCCAGATTTGTTTAATTTCAATGGTAAAGTGCAACTTATTGATGCCAAGGACCCCAAAGCTCAAATGACTTGGTCATTGAGTATGTCAAGGTTAGAAAAAGTGGGCAGAGCCAAAAACAACTAACTTTTTACATGAGAAAGTATAAACTGCTGCCATTCTTAAACCGTTAATGGCAGGGTTCTCGAACTTGACACAGTTGGTCACTGGGTGATTTTGATTAATTTTCAGAAAAGTGGGTGGAGCCTTCAACAGACAATCAAAATTCACCTATTGATTTTCAAGGGGAATATTAAAACTGCTTCCATTCCTACACTGTTGATGGCAGAGGCTTCAAGCCTGCAACAGTCGGTCATTAAGTGACTAGGGTTCGAATTCACTAAGGGGCGGAGCGACAAACAGACAATCAGATTTCTTTGCTGGATAAACTGCTTCCATTCACAGAATTTTGATGCTAAGAACCCGAAAGCTCACAAACTTGGTCATTGAGTGACTGTGTTAAAGTTACAAAAAGTGGGTGGAGTCAAAAACAGATTTCCCAGGAAAATGTAAACTGCAGCCCTTCTTCACTGTTAATGACAGGGTTCTCAAACTTTGCACAGCTGGTTACTGGGTGACTAGGATTAATATTCAGAAAAGTGGGTGGAGCCTAAAAAAGCCAATCAAAATTCATCTGTTGATTTTCAAGAGGAATCTTTAAATTGCTGCCATTCTTGCAATGTTAATGACACAAGCCTCAAACCTGGTACAGTTGGTCATTGAGTCACTGGGGTTCAAATTCAGAAAAGGGGGTGGAGCCACAGCCAGATTTGTTTCATTTCACTGAAAAATACAAATTATTGATGTCAAGGACCCCAAAGCTTGCAAACTTGGTAATTGAGTGACTGTGTGTCCAGGCTACAAAAAAGTGGGCAGAGCCAAAACCAAATTTCACTGGGAAAATATAAACTGCAGCCATTCTTACACTGTTGATGGCAGGGCTCTCAAACTTTGCCCAGATGGTCACTGGGTGACTGATTAATATTCAGAGAAGTAGGCAGAGCCTATTATAGCCAATCAGATATCACCTGTTGATTTTCAAGGGGAATATTTAAATTGCTGCCATTTTTACACTGTTAATAGCAGATGCCTCAAACCTGCTACAGTTAGTCATTGGGTGACTGGCGTTCAAATGCTGGAGAGGGGCAGAGCCACAAACCGCCAATCTTGATTTGTTTAATTTCTATGGGAATATACAAATTATTTATGCCAAAGACCCCAAAGCTCACAAACTTGGTCACTGAGTGTTTGTGTGTTAGGGATAGAAAAAGTGGGTGGTACCAACACCAGCTAAATACATACCCGGCAACGCCGGGCAATCAGCTAGTAATCAATAATGCCACCCTCTAAAAACCCCTCCCTCATAAAGTATGGTGAGCGCATAAATACCCCCCCCCCCCTCCCCCCTTGCCGGAGTAGAAGAACAGGTAGAGAGCGCATACTAATGTTTTGTAGGTAGCATAGGCAGGTTCTAGCTTATAGGTTACTGCTAGCTCTAATGTAAATGGTGTCCAGGAGGTTGAGGCAGATTGCAAAGAAGGAACGTGGAATAGTGGATATCCAAGCAAAGGGATCAGGGCAGGCAGCAGACAAGAGAGAGGTCAAACTAGCCGAGACCACAATGAGAGGTGAAAAGAAATGCCAAGACAAGATACTGAGGAACAGACACACTCGAGTCTTTACCTACAGAAAATAGAAGAGCTCACTGTTGTCAGGACAAGCCTTACATAGAATTCACTGTGGTGCATGGCAGAATGTTTGTTTGTTGTATGTTCTGAAGTGAACAGAAACAGCACCTGGTCTCCTGAAAGCTCTAGGATGGGAATTCTGCATAACTTAACAGCCTGGGCTAAATATTACAACAGAGTAACCAAGCAGCTTAGGGTGACCCAAACTACTAGGAATGTATAGGGGGATAAAAGGAACTAAAAAGCCCTCCTACTAAAAAAGCAAAGCTTGGTGTAATTTGCCTTCTTAAAGAGAATCTGTATTGATAAAATCGCACAAAAGTAAACAAACCAGTGCGTTAGGGGACATCTCCTATTACCCTCTGTCACAATTTCGCCGCTCCCCGCCGCATTAAAAGTGGTTAAAAACAGTTTTAAAAAGTTTCTTTATAAACAAACAAAATGGCCACCAAAACAGGAAGTAGGTTGATGTACAGTATGTCCACACATAGAAAATACATCCATACACAAGCAGGCTGTATACAGCTTTCCTTTTGAATCTCAAGAGATCATTTGTGTGTTTCTTTCCCCCTGCAGCTATCTTCCACTGAAGTGTCAGGCTGTTTCTTCCTGCAGAGTGCAGACAGCTCTGCCTGTATGTAATTCCTCAGTATGTGAAAGCCCAGCCAGCTCAGAGGAGGATTTATCCAGCTTGTAAAAGATAATAGAGCAGAGAGAAGCTGCACTAATCTAAATAACATACAGCAGTGTGCAGAGAGGGGCCTGGAGGGGGGAGATACATCACAGAACCACAACACTGAAGAACTTGGCAGCCTTCCTGACACAGGCTGACAAGTCTGACAAGAGAGAGATAAGTTGATTTATTACAGAGATGGTGATAGTAGAACGTGCTGCAGTAAGCCAGAACACATTAGAATAGCTTTTGGAACTTGTAGGATGATAAAAAACAGGATGCAATTTTTGTTACGGAGTCTCTTTAAAACAGAAGGAAATTTGCAATAATTCAGTTATAAGTGAACATTTGTGGTTACCCACAATGCACTACTACTGAATATGCAAATTATCCCTTTTCACCCTTGTTAAGCCAAGCAACCATCCAGAACCGCTGGTGTATAGCAAGCCTATAGCTTTAAGTTTTACACAGCCATATCAAACCCAAAGCTTTGACCAGTACAAGCCCTATTTCATACAGCCTTATTACTCCCTGCCATGTACTGATGAGGACCAAAAGTCTGAAACAGGCTGTCTACATGTGGGTTTGATATGGCTGTGTAAAACTTAAAGCTATAGGCTTGCTATACACCAGCGGTTCTGGATGCTTGCTTGGCTTAACAAGGGCAAAAAGGGATAATTTGCATATTCAGTAGTAGTGCATTGTGGGTAACCACAAATGTTCACTTATAAATGAATTATTGCAAATTTCCTTCTGCTTTAAGAAGGCAATTACACCAAGCTAAACATTATAGGGAGGGTGGGGCTACATAGCTAAAAATTATGCTGGAAAATGTATTACATTCTGTTATATGTCATTGCAGTGCCTCTTTAATACACTGTCTGTTGAGTAACTGGAGGACAAAAGAATCTTAAAAAATGGCCACTTGTTGGTTGACCTAGAAATGGAAAGTAGATGGACAGAGGTGCAAATCAAAACTTCACATGCGATGAATACTGCTTTGTTGAGTTTCTTGTTGTGTCTGTGACGATCTGCCGAGCCTTCTTCCGTAAGGTTAGGTTACGCTCCACGTCCGTTTCAGAAAATCTCAATGGGACGAGAAACACACACGTAAAAAAGGCAAAAACAGCGGTGTGATCTAGTGTCTTTGGGAATGTTACAAGTACGTCTCTTTGTCTCAGAATCGCTTAGATATAAATAAGGGAATGTAATAGCTCTCATCTATTTAACAAGCGTATTGCGGTCTAGCGAGCGGAGCAATGTTATGTTATACATTCTGCAGGCTGCTGTCTGAAGAGAAATCACTCTCGGCCTGTAATTAGCAGCACAGCGGTTGGACTAGACAGGCCGACAGATTGCTCCTCAGCGCCAAGCCAGTAACTTCAGATTCATGGCAGGACAAGCTTTTTATGTGAGCGAGAGGTGGAGGGGGGGGGGGGGGGGGGAGACTTACAATTCGCAGTCTCAGGACTTGGCTAACATCTTACGAGCTGTAACTTATGGATAATGAAGGGCTGCTCACCACAAGACTGTTTAGAGGAACTGACTCGCTGAATCTCCTTACAGGAAAAAAAAAAAATAATACTGTGAAATGAAAACATGAAACCCGAGGAAAGCACCGTAATCCCAAATCAGAATACGCAATGATTGGACACGTGCGTGAAAAAGGGGCGCGAGAAAAAATGGGTTCCTGTTTTCATGAATAAAATTAGTGTTAATATTTATAGATATTCTTTGTTTTTAATATGTAAATTATTTTAATAGAATATCGGTATGTATTAACAATATTTTTCTACAGCTTGACCTAGCCCTACTCTCACACAGAACCGTCCCTTCCTGACACCTAACCCTAAAACCCCCTTTCTGACACGAAACACTAAACCACCCTTCCTGATGCCCGACCCTAAACCCCCCTTCCTGACACCTAACTCTAAACCATCCTTCTCCTGATGCCCAACCCTAAAACCCCCCTTCCTGACGCCTAACCCTAAAGCCCCCCTTCCTGACGTCTACCCCTAAAATCCCCTTTCCTGATGCCTAACTCTAAAGCCCCCCTTCCTGACGTCTAACCCTAAAACCCCCTTTCCTGATGCCTAAACCTAAAGCCCCCCTTCCTGACGCTTTACCCTAAAAACCCCCGTTCCTGACGCTTTACCTTAAAACCCCCTTCCTGACGCCTAACCCTAAAACCCCACTTCCTGATGTCTAACCCTAAAACCCCACTTCCTGACGTCTAACCCTAAAATCCCCTTTCCTGATGCCTAACCCTAAAAACCCCTCTTCCTGACTCCTCACACTAAGACCCCCCTTTCTGATGCCTAACCTTAAACCTTCCCCTTCCCCCCTTATTAGCCTTATGATGTTGAAAACAATACATTTAAAACTGATAACTTTTAAAAATAAATAATTTTTAAATGCTATATATGAAAAATGTCAAAACCTCAACTCTTCCATTAGCCGCGCTCATGCTCCGGTTTCAAAGGGTAATGTGCCATTTATCTTGCACTAAATCAAGCCACTTTATTTCTTTATATGGGACATATGATTGTAGGGGTAAATACAAAGATCAAAGTGTAAATCTTAACAGAATTTACCTCCTGAAGGAATGATAGTGTTTTAGTTTGTTATAACATTGCTGTTTTTGTTGGTTGGTGTGTGTGTGTGTGTGTGTGCGTGCATGCGTCCGTGTGTGTGTGTAAGTGTGTGTGTGTGCGTGCGTGCGTGCGTGCGTGTGTGTGTGTAAGTGTGTGTGTGTGCGTGCGTGCGTGTGTGTGTGTTGAGGTTGTCCATTCCTCAGGATCAGTAATGGTCAGGTGCAGGAGAAGTCATGGAGAAGCTTGTGATCAGTTTGGTCAGGTGATAGATATGTAAGTCTCTGATTTGCTAGTCATGGTCATGTGCTAAAACAGGATGTGATCAAAGCAAATGAGAGCTTTGCAAATCTATCAGCTTATCAAACAAATCACATATTTCTCCATGAGTTCTCCTAGACATGACCATTACTGCCAGTATTCAGGGTCCTCCTTATCTTCGACTCTTTTTGACTGATTCTCTACTGCTGTACTGTGTATCGATGCCCCTGTAGACTTCACTTCAACGCCAGGGGCAACGATACAGGTATGGTGCTGTTTGCAGCGGGCCGCAACCCCCCAGCCCCAGGGTCAGGAAGGGGGGTCTTAGGATTAGGTGTCAGGAAGGGAGGTCTTAGGGTTAGGCGTCAGGATGGAGGGTTTTAGGGTTAGTCATCAAGATGTTCACATCAAGATGGCGCCGGTCTCGGACGCCTCGGCCACAGGGCTCCGGCCTTTTTTGCCTTTTTAGAGGGCTATCCCTCCTCCACTCACCTCTGGCCTCTCCTCTCGCTGAGGTAGGAGACAGAGGACATGGGCACTGCCGGTACGGCTCTCTAGCAGCCACAGATCGCGGCAAGAGGATCAGCTGCTCGGATCGGCTGCTCGGGGACCCACGTGCAGTGCGCAGGCATGGAGAGGCAGCACAGAGCTCTGCCGACCTGCCGCCACTGCCCCCGGACCATCAGGGACACCACCTGCTGTCGCCACCACGGAACCGAGGGGAGAGGCACCAGTCCTCCGCACTTTCCAGCCATGGAGGAGGATGCCTGTGCGCCGGCTGCTCGGCTGGTCGGGTGCGGGGCGCTTCACTCAGTGGACCAGCTGTTCGAGTGGACCAGCGCTCCTGCACGGGCATCCTGTTGCTGCCTGATTGCAGCCCCGGCCCGGGCCCCCGCCAGCCACCGCTACAATAGAGAGCTGCCGACCAGGTAACCAGCTACCCAGGGCGACCAGGACTCCACTGGCACCGCAGGAGCAGCCTTCCTCGTCCTCTGCAGCCCGGGATTGAGGTGGCTACAGGATCCCCCTCCACCACGTGGGCCGCTGCGATGGGGCCTAGGAGTCCAGGAAGCCAGCCCGGAGCATGTGGGACTCCCCACATGCTGGAGGCCTGACCACCACCGCTTCCTGCTGGGCCTCCCACGTGGAATGCAGAGAGGGTCCTCATCAGCCACAGCCTCCACCAGCCGCAGCCCCAGCCTGCTCGGCCACCCAGGGTTTACCCCTGCCACTGCCACGGACCAGGTCAGCCTGCACCAACACCCAGCTCTGTAGCCCTGATCAGGGATCTGCCTGCATCACCACCCAGCCCTGAAGATCCGCGTGGGGTGGCCCACCTGGCGTTTTCCCACTGGGATGTTCCCTACTCGGACTAACTAACCTGCAGCCCAAAATAATGCCTCTGTCTCTCTCCCTGCCTTAGCTCTCTCTTTCTTCTACACTCTCTCTTAGCTATACCTTCTCTCCTTCTCTCTCTCTACACTCTCTTCAGGACACACTGCGGGGATCTGGGACTGCTGCGGAGCAGAGCGAGCGCCACCGGTAGACGGTAAGGCTGCTCCCCTCACATAGCACTCCGGACTTCCCCAAGCGTCCTTCACCAGATCAAGGGCTGTGGGTATATGTGGGTATGCATGTATGTGTATATATATATATTTATGCATATGTATGTATGTATGTATTTGCTTACTTGTACTACTGTACCTGATTGTATGTGTTGGATTGCACGTATGTGTTTGTACCATCTCCGACCCTGTTGTGCCAAAAATAATTCCGGGTACAACCCCCGTTGTACTTGGCGAAATAAATCTGATTCTGATTCTGATTCTGATTCTGATCAGGAAGGGGGGTTTAGGGTTAGGCATCAGGAAGGGGGGTTTTAGGGTTAGGTGTCAGGAAGGGGGGTCTTAGGGTTAGGCGTCAGGATGGAGGGTTTTAGGGTTAGGCGTCAGGAAGTGTGGTTTTAGGGTTAGGCATCAGGAAGTGTGGTTTTAGGGTTAGGCATCAGGAAGGGGGGTTTTAGGGTTAGGTGTCGGGATGGGGGGTCTTAGGGTTAGGCGTCAGGATGGAGGGTTTTAGGGTTAGGCGTCAGGAAGTGTGGTTTTAGGGTTAGGCATCAGGAAGGGGGGTTTTAGGGTTAAGCCTCAGGAAGGAGGGTTTTAGGGTTATGCGTCAGGAAGGGGAGTTTTAGGGTTAGGCGTCAGGAAGGGGGGGGGGTTTGGGCTAGGCATCAGGAAGGGGGGTTTAGGGTTAGGCGGCAGGAAGGGGTTTTGGTGGTTAGGTGCCAGGAAAGAGGGTCTTGGAGTTAGGCTTCAGATGGAGGAGGGTTCTGTGTGAGAGTAGGGTGAGGTTGTAAAAGAATATCAGTGTCATTTACCAATGTTTTGCTATCGTCATTACCACTGTAATGTGTATTTGTTTTCATTTGCCCAATTCACAACGGTATTTATCGTTTATACTTATGTTGGCTTCATTGGGTGCCCGTTTTTCCTCGCACCTCTTTTTCATGCAGGCCCTCTCTCCTCGCCGTCACCCGTGCAAAATGTGTGCCTTGGGAAAACCTCTGAGGTTTTAGAAGCACCTGCATCCCCGAGTGCTTCTGAGGACAGGCACATCCCTACTGGATGTTGGTGGATCTATCTCAGTGTCTTTTGCAGTCTTGAGAAAGGTTCATTCCCAAAACACTGATGCATGGATGACACTCGGGTGGACATAAAATCTTGCTGTTATTTGTTTTTGGTATAGCAAAGAACAGAAGGTAACCAAGC
Source organism: Hyperolius riggenbachi (assembly GCF_040937935.1). Taxonomy (NCBI): domain Eukaryota; kingdom Metazoa; phylum Chordata; class Amphibia; order Anura; family Hyperoliidae; genus Hyperolius; species Hyperolius riggenbachi. Next base: position 14,204,752 of record NC_090653.1, on the reverse strand, counting down.
AATAAGACACCCGTCATCAGGGCAGTAGTGCTGGGCGTAATGGAAAAAACTACGCTTACGGATCATTACGCGTAATTTTACGCTATTACGCATTACGGAATTACGGTTACGGCGTAAACATTTATCTACGGTTCATGTCTGTAATTACGCATGGTCCTTACGCAATTACGCGTAAGAATACCGTAATGCAGGTTGTTACGGTACAGTCTTACGCGTAATTTTCCTACTAGCAATTAATGCGTAAGGTCATGCTCCCAAGCGGAAAAGTTGACGCATGGATCAATGTTAGGTAGCCGCCGACTTTAAGGGTTAATAGCAATGCCCCCTTAAATGCTAAGAGCCTCAAATTTGGAGAATATATTAAGGAGATCAGAAGGAATAAGAGGAAAAAAATTTTTTCAAAAAGACCTTATAGTTTTTCAGAAAATCGATTTTAAAGTTTCAAAGGAAAAATATATACATTTAAAAACCCTCCGACTTTAACGGTTAATAGCAAAGCCTGCTTAAAATTTAGGAACACCAAATTCCCAGGGTATATTAAGGGGATCAGTGGGAATAAGAGGATTTTTTTTTTCAAAAAGACCTTATAGTTTTTGAGAAAATCAATTTTTAAGTTTCAAGGGGAAAAATGTCTTTTAAATGTGGAAAATGTCAGTTTTTTTTGCACAGGTAACAATAGTGTTTTATTTTCATAGATTCCCCCAAGTGGGAAGAGTTTTACTTACTTCGTTCTGAGTGTGGGAAATATAAAAAAAAACGACGTGGGGTCCCCCCTCCCAGACCTCTTTAACCCCATGCAGGCTGGGATAGCCAGAATGCGGAGCACCGGCCGCGTGGGGCTCAGCACCCTGACTATACCAGCCCGCATGGTCCATGGATTGGGGGGTCTCGGAAGGGGAGGGGCAGCCAAGCTTTCCCCTCCCCCCTCCGAGCCCTTGTCCAATCCAAGGACAAGCGGCTCTTCTCCACCTCCGATGGGCGGTGGAGGTGGAGGCCGCGATTTCCTGGGGGGGGGGGGGGGGGGTTCATGGACGCATCTGGGAGTCCCCTTTAAAAAGGGGTCCCCCAGATGCCCACCCCCCCTCCCAGGAGAAATAAGTATAGGGGTACTTGTACCCCTTACCCATTTCCTTTAAGAGTTAAAAGTAAATAAACACACAAACACTTAGAAAAAGTATTTTAATTGAACAAAAAACATAACCACGAAAAAAGTCCTTTAATATTCTTAATTAACCATTAATACTTACCTGTCCCTTTAAATAAATGATCCCTCGCAATAGCCTCGGAAATGTTCTATCAGTTTCAATGTAACAAAGTTATTACAATGTAACAACTTTGTTACATTGTAACTACGCCGCACCCGACGTCACTCGCCGCTCAGCCGCCGCATACACTTACGCGTCCTTGCAGGACGCTAAGTCCCCGCCGGCTCCCGCTGTCCACCCCGCCCACATCTGTCACCCACATGTGGGTGACATGTGGGTGACATGTGGGAGAGGCGGGGAGGGCAGCGGGAGCCGGCGGGACTTAGCGTCCTGCACGGACCCAACAGAGCTCTCTGAGCTATATAGCTCAGAGCTCTCTAAGCATCTTTGAATTTGGGCTCCAAGGAGCCCCATTGGTCCTTAGCAGACCAATGGGGTTCCTTCAAATCAGAAGGAACCCCATTGGTCTGCTAAGGACCAATGGGGCTCCTTGGAGCCCAAATTCAAAGATGCTTAGAGAGCTCTGAGCTATATAGAGCATGCCCTAGTGGCTGCAACTCTGGTGCTTTGAGTCCGCCCAGGAGAAAAGTGTGATATAAATGTTATTTGTCTTGTCTACTTTTTCTCTTGTATTGAGCATAAATGGTAAATTTTAGGCCAGCTTCAATTGGTACAGTGGTTAGTGTGCTTGCCCACCACACAGTGAGACCCAGGTTCAAATCCCAGCCAATGTGAGTTGGCTTTTATGCTACAAATCCTTAAAGGGAGCCTAAACGGAGAAGGATATGGATTTTTCCTTTTAAAATAATACCAGTTGCCTGAATCGCCTGCTGATCCTGTGTCTCTAATACTTTTAGCCACAGCACCTGAACAAGCATGCAGATCAGGTGCTCTGACTGAAGTCAGACTGGATTAGCTGCATGCTTGTTTCAGGGTGTGATTCAGCCACTATTACAGTCACAAAGATCAGCTGGACTGCCAGGCAACTGGTATTGTTTACAGGAAACATCCATATCACTCTCAGTTAAGGTTCCCTTTAAAGGAGAACTGTAGTGAAAGGTATATGGAGGCTACCATATTGATTTCCTTTTAAGCAATACCAGTTACCTGGCTATCCTGCAGATCCTCTGCCTCCAATACTTTTAGCCCTAGACCCTGAACAAGCATGCAGCAGATCTGGTGTTTGACATTTTTGTAAGATCTGACAAGAATAGCTGCATGCTTGTTTCTGGTGTGATTCACACTACTGCAGCCAAATAGATCAGCAGGGCTGCCAGGCAACTGGTATAACTTAAAAGGAAATCAATATGGCAGCCTCCATATACCTCTCACTACAGTTCTCCTTTAAGCAACCTAATGTTTCTATTGCATTGAGCATAAATGGTAAATTTTAGGCCAGCTTCACTTACTACTGTAGTGGTACAGTGATTAGGGTGACTTGCCCACCACACAGTGAGATCTGTGTTCGATTCCCAGCCATAGTATGATGTATACTGGTTTTTAAAATAGTATAATTCCCTGGCAGAAGAGACCCTCCTCCCTCCGGGAGGAGGGAGCCCACAAGAGGCTAATTAAAATCTCCCTAGCAGAGTGTGTAGCAGCTGTCCCATAACTAATTAGTGTATGCAGACAACTGAGTCAAATGGTATAAGGACCTAACTTAGAGGAGGGAGGGTGGACGGGTCCTCCAGCAGTGTGTTTGGCAATAACATGTCTGCTGACAGTGATATGGAGGGTCAAACTTTTGCTTAATAGAGCATTATGGGGTGAATCGAACTTCCGCAAAAGTTAGCCTGATGTAGGCGAACGCGAACCCCCAAAGTTCGCCTGGAACCGCTCGCAGGCGAACCGTTCGCAACATCTCTACAAGAGATTCAGTAGTATGAGGCCCAGGAAGGGTTTGGGGCCCAAACAGTGGCAGCGCCACTTGAGCCTCTACTGGCAATTCTACCGTGGCATAACAGGAGTTGTGTGGTCATCTCCCTCTTCCCTGCTGCGTGATGAACACGCATCAATGCAGGGGGGAGGGTGTTATGGGTGTCGGGCAAGTTGCTTTGACTCTACCCCACATACTGTGGCTCTGCCCCCACATAATCTACCTATCAGATTGTTATTTGGCGTTAGAGGGGACCTGTGGGTTTGCCAACTACGGGGCCCTGCCCATCATGCACCATGCCTCTGCCTAGATTGCCTTGAGAGTGGCCCAACCCCATCTGTGCTCAACACATTTTTGTTTATTGAATAAAAGCAGAGATACATTTTAATTGCACCGAAGAAGGCCTACCACAGCCAGAAATGTTGACCCTTCGTACTTTATCGCTAATGAACATTCAGCGTCTTTGAAGCCTGTACAAGAGAAATCACCGTATTTGCATCTTGTCTGTATACACGATCTTTGATCAGAAGATGTTTTTTACCACCAGCTCGTCCACTTCAGCTAAAATCTGTAACCACGTAAAAAAAAGCACTGCAACCCATCTTGAATCTTTTTTTTTTTTTTAAGTCCGCCAATAAAATAATTTTTAAGTCCGACAATTTTTTTCAGAACTTTTTGTTTTTATTAATTAGTCTTGTGATGATAGAAGGCATTTCAGCACAGATCTCTCCAATTTGCACACAGGTCGAGAACCTGATTTTAATTTCATTTAATACAATTGGCAGTCTCGGTTCAGTAGATCTTAAACTTTTACAAAAAACGCACACACTTCTAAGACTTTACGTTGTTGAGAAATCCATTAAACATTCCAGATGTCTCCTGGTTTCCCCAAGACTATAATACGTCCCTTTTATCATTGAGAACATGTGTAGTATATAATGCGAGCCTCCCGCTGCGGGAAACAGAGGCGTCGGAGAAACCGGCGCATTATGATTGAAGAGTTTAACGGCGCCATAGGTGTACGCCGTAACTACTTTTTTTTTTTATTCCAACCATTATGTAAATTAAAATAGTTCCCCGTTTCTCAAGATAATCAAAACGCAGAGGGGCTGTGCTCTTTAAAATTCCGAGATGGTGATATTGTAAAATATTCTGCACAGTTAGCTGACTTTACGAGGTTTTATTCGCAGTTCAACAGCCAAAAGTAATAAGTTTCGCACTTCCGCCAAATTGGCGTAACGGCTCACGGTTGCAGCACTAATGTAGCGGTGGCCGTGATGTACTGGAATCATTTCTGCACCCGCATGTCAGGTGATTCATCCGATGACGAAAAAAAAAGGAATATTCCGATGAAAAGAATAGATCCCATTATCTGCACATTAGAGGCTGATCGCGCTCGGCAATCATGCGAGGGACCGCTAGTTAAAGACGACATGCATCACATGACCACCAGGCAAAAATTGCAAGGAAATTAGCATATATTTGTCATCAGCCATTGGTTGTCTAATCTTTTTTTCATGACTAAAGAACAGAAAGTATGCGGTACGCAGGCTGCGGCGCGCTCTCATCCCTGACATCATCCGAAGGCCATTAGCATAGATCACGCTCCAAAATGGATAAATACCTTGTGATTTAAAGGGGAACAAGACCAGCTTATTGTGAACTATAAAGAGGATTTCTTCTAGAAAATAATGTAACACCAAACAATAGAAAAGAATAAGTAAAAGTACCACTGTTATTATAATACTGTACATCACATTTTATTAACTAAACAGTTATAGCGGAATGCAGTAAATTATGCAGGATGCCAGCCTTTATGGTAATTCACCTGATTTTAGCATCAGAAAATTTCCTATAGCTATATTTTTCAATATATTGATTGTAGCCCCACCCTTCCAGTGATATTTGGGGTAGGCCGATTAGCTATGCCCCCCTGCAAGCATTCTGGGAGAATACGTGTATTTGGTACTGGCTGTAGAACTGTCAGTAAACAAGCACTCCGCAGGTGGTGACATCACTGATGTCACCACCAGAGATAAATTTCAGAATGAATATCGGTAGCAAAAAAATTTCTGTACCGTGTTAGCCAAACAAATTATATAGGTAGAATATTCTACCGATATAATTTGTTTGGCTAGCACGGTACAGAAAATTTTGCTACTATCATCATGCAAGATACCGTAATGTACCGCACACACTTGGAATGTAAAACCTTACTAAAGAAATTGGCACAACTGGACAGTGACATCTTTTTTCTATCCAAGTGCTGTGCAAGAAAGTAAATCTGATACCAAGAGCAATTACAATCAGACACCCAGTTCAACATGCCTTCAATACCCGTTTTGCACAGCGACTCTGCTTCAGAACATCAGAAAGGATCATCTACCTATAGAATGAATATCAGAGTGAGGAAAAAATTTACAATCTGCAAACACTTACTAAATAATTTATGAATGACGATTGTAATAGAAAATAAGCATTCTTTTTTTCATAGTAACAATATAACGTAGACTACCATATGTTTTGGACCATAAAGCTGGCCACTAACGGTCCAATTTCTAGCGAAAAATCGTTCGAGCGATTAGAAATTCTGATCGGATTGGTTGTAAATAATCTCCATTGGTGGACACAATCGATTATGAACGAGTGAAAAAAATGTCGCCCGAATGAATTTTCGTCGAACGAAAATTTGGATTTTCTTGGTGGTTGTGATAGTTAGGAAGCAATGATTGGTTAGTTGATGGTGTAGTGAACGATTTTTCGTCCGATCAGAATTTCTGATTGCTCGAACGATTTTTCGCTAGAAATTGGACAGTTAGTGGCCACCTTAAGATGCTTCTCCCCCTAAAGTGGGAGGGGGGGGGGAGAGGTCAGTGCCACTTATGGTCTAAATAGTACTACTTGGCTGTTGTCAGGTGACCTCCCACCACCACCATGCTAATACTGGCTGCACATCCCCCTACCAGGAGTTAGAGTTAGCTCCTCTAACCTCCGCAGCAATTACAGAAATACTTGCAGTACCCCCCCCACCCCATCCCACTCCTCTAACCTCTGCAGCAGTTACAGAGAGGCGCGCTCCCTCACCTGCTACTCAAACCCCCTTGTGCCCCATCCTGGAAGCTGCAAAAAAGAAATGTAAAACCACAAACACTGGTTCACATGACAGTCACCAGTGTTTGTGGTTTTAAATTTCTCTTTTTGCAGCTTCTGGGATGCGGGTGACAGGTGAGTGGTTAGGGAGGGACCCCTGTGGGAGCAGTACCTGCACGTGGCGTCCCTGCTAGTGACATCATCTACGATTACCCGAAGCCCCCAACCTGAATACTGCTAATTTATGCAATTTATGCATTTCCTGCTAGATTTGATACAGCAGACAAAGGGTGCACAATTGGACCCGATTGGCCAACAGGCTGCCTGCTGATCAGATAAAGGTAGGAATGTGCTAGCTGGGAGTCTGCGTTTGCTTTCCATGTGTTTTGCAGTTGGCATTCGGTTTAGAGTCAATGGCTATCATTCATAAAGCATTTCGGCATGCGGAAATGCTTACAACAGCTGTCTTTCCCGCACACGTAGCACAATCTGCATTCATAAAGGCTCCTTCCGCATCAAAAGCTGACATTACCGAGCAGAGCGATAAATCACCGCCTTGTGCTGTGATTATTGTAAAAAATGTAGCAAAATGTTAATTCATAAAGATCCCCGCAAGTGGTGTGAGGTCGGTAAGTACCGCTCCCTCTGATGTGGCGATAACAATGTAAGTGAATGGAGACACACAGACCTCCCAGGCAGCTGCAGCAGAGTGGAACACGGAGAAATGTATCAACTCGGCAGATTCCGTGTATCCGCAAGCTTACCGCCTGCCTAGTTCGGGGAATCTCCACACTGCTACCGCACATGGATACTTTTTTATGAATCAGCAGTCAAAAGTCTAAAACACCATCAGCGGTGTTTTCCCACACTGATTCTCCTTACCGACAGCTCCTTTATGAATGATAGCCATTGAGGGTAATTCCCCTGGTGGTGAGAGCTCCAGGGCTCACCTGTACCTCCCTCTAGGTATTGCATGGTGGTTTAGGGGTCCCGGTCTGTGGCAGATTCCGGGACCCCTGACTGTCATGTGAACCAGTGTTTGTGAAGTTTTTGAAACTGGAAGTTTCTTCTTCAGGCATGTTACCCTTGAAAATAATTGACAAGCTTCTGTATGTGACATCACTTTTGTACAGTTCTGATCCAGTTCTGTATCATGCCTGCATAGGAGAATTAAAGTTTCAAACGTTTGCAAAGAAATCTTGTACAGTTAGTCATTAAAAGTATCACCAAAACAACTTTTATTGTTATGTCTTTGGATACTGTATATCACTGCGGAAGATGTTGGCGGCTTGGCGCTATATAAATACAAAATAATAATAATTAGGCCAATCAAAAATTAGCAAGCAGTATATTTGATCAGTCCAGTTTCAAGTTTGTTTTACATTTTCATGAAAGCTGGAAATATGCACATCTCAATGTCTATGTGTAATGATCAGTATACCAGGTTATTAAAAGTACACTTCTTGGGAATAGATTTTTAAAGGATAACTGAAGTGAGAGGAAAATGGAGGCTGCCATATTTATTTCCTATTAAACAATACCAGTTGCCTGGCAGCCCCGCTATTTAGTTGCAGCAGTGTCTGAATCACACCAGCAACAAGCATGTAGCTAATCTGGTCAGATCTGACAATGATGTCAGAAACACCTGATCTGCTGCATGCTTGTTCAGGGTCAATGGCTAAAAGTATTACAATCAGAGGATCAACAGGACGGCCAGGCAATGTGCATTGATTAAAAGGAAATAAATATGGCAGCCTCCATATCCCTCTTGCTTCAGTTGCCCTTTAACTCATTAGCAGCTTCAGTAGAGTTATCTTGTTTGAGATAAGCATGCTACTTTTAACCTCAGTCGCCAGAACTTGTGCTGTAAATCCTTGGAATGCTTTGATCTCTCTCTCTGCTAGCAGAAATACAAAAACTGAAAAAAAAAAGTCCTCCCTTATTGCCTAACACTGCCCCCTAGTGACAACAGGCCATAAATACACATTACAGCAGTACTATGTAGTAGTAAGCAAATGTAACAAATAAGAAATAAAAAAAAGTGCTAAAATAAACTTTCTTGGCGCAGTTGCAAGTCGCTAAATAAATTGGCTGCAAAAGGGTTAATAGCTTAGTTAGATACATAAGCAGGGACAGCAGGGAGGTGTGGTTTTGATGGTGGGTGCCACGCAGAAGGTGGATGTGTGGGGAAGGTATGGAGCACACCGGTGAAATGTGGGGGCTTAGGTGAGTTTACCTCCTCTGTCTGACCCCCGCACACTTCAAAACAAGTTCGCTTTTTAAGAAACTGATCTCGCTTATCCCTAGAGATCACTCCACAGACATATGATTTTTTTTAAATGTCCAGATAGTTGGTTAAAGCACCCATTGGGTATATGGAGACCTCCTGAGAGACCAGCCATTATTATTATTATTTATTGGATTTATATAGCGCCAACATATTATGCAGCGCTGTACAATAGGATGTACTAGGTACGGAGTCCGCACTGTTCCCAGCTCATTCTGTGTCTGTCGGAGTCTCTCTGCGATATTGTGAGAATATTTTTTTTTACTTTTTACTTTTTTTTTAAATAATTAATTTGTTGCGTTCAGAGTCTAAATAAATCCAGTTAGCCAATGAGAGGCAGAGATGGAATGAGGCCTTCTGGTCTTGTAAAGCAGCAGGGGTTCCGTAATTGTTGGATGATTTCTGGAGACAATAAGGAAGTTCTCTCTACGTTCCCGGAGAGAAGCATCATTGGCGGCTTGCCTTTTGTTTTCCAGAGGTAGCGTCTGAAGATACAATACACCGTATTAATTAACCCATTTATGAAGAGGGGAATATAGGCAAACAATAAGATCAAGACAATATCCCAGCGCCTGCTTATTGTTTAGCAGAATAGATCATTTTCTCCTTAGTGCCACGTGTTGTTGCCAGATATGACACCGTCTCCAATAACACCATGTTTCTGCGGGATCCAGACGCCATTACTAGTAGCAATGACTCACTAAATAATTAACTAACTAACTAACATTTTTATTGGTCCCATAGGACTCAAAGCCCAATGATGAGCAGCTAGTTTGGAATATGCTCAGAATCAGAATCATTTTATTCACCAAACACGAGTGGGTTGTAAGTATAAACGAATAGGACACACAATAACACACAAACATACAATATACACAGCAGTGCAAACAAGATTGTCGGTGGCAGTAGGGATGGTCACTGCACTCCGCGGAATTATATATACCGCAATTCCGGACGGAATTTGGTGATTCCGGTTCCGAAGCGACAGAACGGAATTGCTATAGTCCTAAATCGGAATTTCCGCAGAACAAAATGAATTTCCACGGAATTTTACGGAATTCAATTTTTTTTCTCCCCTAACTGATTTCTTCCTAATAAGAAGTATTTCTACTCAATAAACCTCCCGGAGGGAGGAGGGTCTCGTCTTCAAGGGAATTGTAAAATTTCAAAAGCCAGCTTACATACCTTGAACCCAGGTCTAGTGCTCGGTAGGTAGCTCTCTTCACCACTATACCACCACCAACACTACATGCTGAAGCCAGCCTAGCATGTACCATTATGATACATCCAAGAGAAAAATGATGTTGCTTAGGGAATTGTAGGATTTCAAAAGCCAACTCACATACATTGGCCAGGCCCAGAAATTGAACCTAGGCCTACCGCTTTGTAGGCTGCTAGCCTAACCATTATACCACCAACACAACACACTACAATGCTACATGCTGAAGCCAGCATAGCATGTACCATTGTGATATATCCCAAAAAAAAAAATGAGCTTGCTTAGGGAATTTTAAAATTTCGTAAAAATCCGGTGGAATTTTCATAGGAATTCAGCTCTGGCAGAATTCGCAAATTCCGGCGGAATGGAATTTGCTCCTTTTGATCATCCCTAGGTGGCAGTGATACTCGAAGGTGGGAGAGCATGAAGAGAATTCAGGAGGTAGACAGCCAAAAGGAAAAAAGGGATTCCATGCCTTGAGGTCCTGGTGGAGATGGCCCGAAACCTCCGGCCTGATGGGAGCCAGCTAAAGAAGCAGAATCCTGGGTGTGAGGGATCACTGGCAAGCCTCAGTGCTCTGTAGTGCAGTCCAAAGTTGTAGAGGAGGTCTAGAAGGGGGAGGAGTTTCCCATTGATACCCACCACTAGTCTGATGACCCTCTGTAGCTTGTGTCTGTCGCTGGCGGAGAAACCAGCATACCTGACCAGGATGAAAGAACAGAGGACAGATTAAATCGTGGCAATTGAGAAGTTTAGTAAGCTAAAGGTGTATATACATCAGGCCACTTGGCGACCGATCAACCACCATCCGATTTCGATTATTATAATGAAATTGGATGAAAATCAGTGCATGGCCTATGACCATTGCGACCAATTTTGGGATGAAAATTGGTCGCATTGTCGATCGCGCATGCTGCAAGATATTGGGCCGAATTGCACAATCGGGCGTGCGTCGGAACAGCTGGAATTTTCAAAGCACACGTGAGGAAACCCCCGGCACTGTCTCCTCTAATAACCCCCCCCCCCCCCCCCCCCGGTGCCCAGTGTAAGGTACAGATTACCTGTATGCAGCCTTCGCTTGTCCCTCCGCTGCTTCAGGCGCATTCCGCTGTACATAAACACGTGCCCCACGTGGTTTCCTAGTAAGGCCGTGTGATGTCATACCCGTGCCCCCTTACTAGGTAACCACTTGGGGCGAGCGTGTATGCAGGAGGAATCCCAGGAGCCAGCAGGGGACAAGCAGAAGTTGCAGACAGGTAATGTGTACTTTACACTGTGCACAGGGGGCACAATTTTCATTAGGTGACAGTGTCAGAGCCAGGGCTGGATTTGTGGGCTGGCCAAATAGGGCCGGGACTAGGGCGGAGCCTAAGGGAGGGCGGGTTAACAGGCTGTACATGCCATCCCTAATGGCCCCATGTTGTCTGCAGCCGCCCCCGCCCCTCCGCTTTGCTCTGCACGTCTGTGTGCATGTCTGTGTGTGCAGCAGCCACGGCGGCGGCGGCTTAAGACAGGGACAGCTTTACTTCTGTGAGAGGAGCAGCGGCCACATCATTGCAGCTCTGCCCATTGTCACTCACTGAATCACTGGTAGTCCCTCCACCTCCCATCTTCAGGTTCAGCCAATAAATTCTGAGAAGGCAGCATGAGGAAGTGCCAAAGCTGCAACACGATTGGTGGATGGCTGGTGCTGGGAACTGATTGGTGGCAACTGCAGGCGGGTTTTCTGGTTGCTGGATACGAAGATAGGGAAGCCTATGAACAGGATTCCGGACACTCTGGAGAAGGTACAGGATGGCGGGGAATGGGAGAAGGGAGTGGCACTTGCGTCAGGATCACCGTAGGGGAAGCCTGGTCCTTGCTGCCTTTTTTCTTCTTTTAGTTATCCCACACACGCTGTCCCTACTGCCGCTTAACCCTGCAGTTCCAGGTACTGCCGAGCGTCATTGTTGCCATGGCAACAGAACACAGAAGCTGGGCCACTGTGCTACATGCTGCCTGCTTCCGTGTTCTGTTGCCATGGGAACAGCGACGCTTCTACAGTGCCCGGTGTAGAGATAACGGAGAGGCTGGTGGGGACAGAGTGTGTTGTATGTGTGTATGCGAGGGCTGAGGTGCAGGTGCCAGGCGGCATAGTTTAAGGTCAGCAGATTCTGAAAGGGGGGTTAGGGGGGAGCTAGAGGACTGGTGGTGTTGTGCTTTGTCTCTGATGCTGTGATTACAGTTTTTTTTTAACCTGCAGTGTTGCGGTGCCTGTCGGAATGATGATGGACATGATGGCAGCACAAGTGACAGTCAGACACAGGGCAGGTGACATCTGCATAACTGGTAAGTGACTTATGGTGCAGCTACTGTGCATGAAGGGGGGAGGCCTCTCCATGCAGAGTAGCTGTACCATGGTAAGTCATTTGCCTGTTCTGCAGATGTAATCTGTGCCCTGTGTCTGACTGTCACTTGTGCGTGCTGTCATTGTGTCCATCATATTATATACTTATGCCTGCTCCTAATCCCTCTCCCTTCATCTTATAGTGCCCCTGCTCTCTCTCCTTAAACTCTGCCCCCATACATCAAGAGATCCTTGGATAGTATGCCCCCCATTCCATCCTGGCCTCTAAACCATACCATAAACCATACTGTGGCCCCCAGTTCTGCTGCACCCACCCCCCTACTGCATGCATGGAAAGGGGAGTTATTTGGCTACATTTACTTCAGAAGGATGGGGGTTGTCATCTGCGTACTCATATTCGGAGCCCTCCACTGCTGTCTGCGACCCTCTTCTTCTTTTTCCTTCTGTGTAACAGCAAAACTGCACTGGGCATGTGCAAGTACAGTCTGTACATGTCCAGTAGCATGAAGCTGCTTGTGTGAGGAGAAAGCCATACTCTATGTAAGTGGCTTTGTGTTACTGGGCATGTGCGAACCATACCCAGTATAATTGGGCTTGTACACAGACAGGAGGGCAGCCTTAAGAAAAAAGAGTGTTCTGAGCAGCAGTGGTAAGATTTGAATATGCTTAGAGGGTCCCAGGAGCGCTGGAACAGGGGACACCAGGAGTATCTGCTAAGGTAAGTATTAATTTTTTATTAACTTTAAGACTAGGTTTTGGGAATAGGGTGTTTTAGACAGGGAGAGGGGGGGGGAAGGGGGGTATCGGCGGTGTTGGTTATGTTGTTGTCCGTCAGGGGACGGCTGGTGTCAGTGGGCCTTGGGCGGTAAAAAGTACAAATCTGGCCCTGGTCAGAGCGGCAAAGCAGCGGATGCAGCGCACAAGGCCAATTCTGGTTTGATTTCATACTGAAATTGATCAGGAATCGGCCTATGGTGTATGGACAGCTGAAAGATTTCTCTCTGATCAGATTTGATTAGAGAGAGATTTGTCTCTTGGTTGAATCCATCCATACATCGCTAGATTTATGGCTACCTTAAAGGAATACTATCAATTAACGGCTTTTTTTCAATTGAGATAGGAATAGTTTGGGAAGTGCTGTTAAGTACATGTGTATACTTTTAAATGCTTATCTTTTTGTTTACTTTTACCAAATTCCTTTCACACTTACTGACGGCATCTGAGGAAAAATCTGATGGAACTACTCATTCATGAAGAGAGAGAGGGGGATTCCCTCACACTGCATCTGTTAACCCTGTGTGTAAGAGAAAGCTCTCGCTGGCAGCTGCCTGTCTCTGACTGCAAGGAGCAAAGGAAAGGTCACTTGTTTGTAATTGTATGTGAAACCTGACACCCCTTTTCATGTGCAGTCTGACATGCAAAGAACAGTGTAATATTGAAGCAAACCTTTGCAAATAAAACATTCCGCCTGAACTAAAATCTACACACAGTAAATTAAAGCTTTTGCCTCTGATACTTAACATGAAAAGTAGGAAAATGTTTACACAGCTAATTAGACATTATGTGTACATTGTCATTTTAGAACACTTGGTTTTATAATGTTCCTTTAAAACAACCATAGTCTCAAATCACAACCATAGTCCAGGGCCAATTATTGGTGGGAATTCTAATAATTCTACTAAGACATATCTATCCAATGGAGGATCCTCCTCAGGGGATGTTTCCCTAACGTATATCAACACCAATTGTAGGGTGTGGTGTGAGCAACTTCAGATGAGAACTAGAGATTGCAGTTGCATTTCGGGCAGGGACATTTCTTGGGCAGTGTGGGCAGGGCGACCGCTCTGGGCTCAGACCGGCAAGTAGAAGAAGGGGGGTACAGGCAGAAGGAGCTGGTGACACGTAGTGCAGCCAAATGGAAGAAGATTATCAACGCAATCACTTTCCTTGACTCCTCCTGGGCTGGCTGCGTCAGACGTCAAGTCATTATCACATCATCCCCGCGTGATGACACCTGATGTCCTGTAGCGGTACTGCAGGCTGTCACCCCCGCGTGATGACACCTGGTGTCCTGTAGCGGTACTGCAGGCTGTCACCCCCGCGTGATGACACCTGGTGTCCTGTAGCGGTACTGCAGGCTGTCAGTGTGCGGCACCCATGGAGGAGTCGGCTTTCCGGGCTCTCTTCCCCTGCGTGTTTCCTGGTCCCTGCTTCCTCCTGGATGAGCGGCTGGTCACTAGTAAGTAGGCAGATCTACTTGTGACCTGTGGCTGTGTGATTGTCCCTAAAGAGTAAGGGGTCACGAGTCCACAGGGGAGGGGGCACAATTTTTTACATCCTCTCCTTGGGTGCAATTTAGCCTAGAAACTCCTTGATTTAGGGAATGTGCCCATTCTTGGACAATTTGAGAAAAATCTCAATGCAAACTTAAAACAACCTAATTCCACAGAAATTCCGATTTCTACCAATGCTGATTACCGATTCAGCAGATTTCTGTTTTCGGATTTCTGTTTTTTAATTATATATATATATGTGTGTGTGTGCATTCTCTGATTGGTCCAATGCTTCCGAGTTCTGGGACTGGGCTAAAATTACAGAGCTGCAGTAATCCGTTATTTCCACGAGAATCTGATTTCCATTTGGGAGCAGGATAAAGCCGATATACGCAGGGCCGGCCCTAGACTTTTTGCCGCCTGAGGCAAAATTAGAAAAAATCGCCGCCCCCCCCTGTCTGTAAATGGGAGGGCCGCCGAGCTGGAGAGGTAGTTGGCAGGAAGGGGGTATTGGGCCTAGCGGTGGGGAGGGGGGTCGGACCCCCTCCCTCGCCTGGGTCCCCCGATCTGCGCTCCCCTCCAGCTTTAAAAAGTGAAGTACCAGCTCTATGATTAAGAGGCAACGGGCGGGAATCACGCACCTTTTCCGCGTTCCATCGTGCGCTTCACTGACGTCACTTCCTGCAATGCCGTCCACTTACAATACAGTGGCCGGCGTTGCAGAAAGTGACGTCAGTGGAGCGCACGCTGGAACGCGGAAAAGGTGAGTGATCCCCGCCCGTTGCCTCTTATCATAGAGCTGGCACTTCACTTTTTAAAGCTGAAGAGGAGCGCAGATTGGGGGACCTAGGCGAGGGAGGGGGGATCCGACCCCCCCTCTCCACCGCTAGGCCCAATACCCCCTTTCTGCCCGCTACCCCTCCAGCTCGGCGGGCCCCCCCCCCCGCACCCATAGACAGGCGGGTGCCGCCCCCCCCCCCCCCCCGAAATGCCGCCTGAGGCAAATGTTTCACCCCGCCTCATGAGCGGGCCGGCCCTGGATATACGGCTCGCCCTGCTCCTGCACAAGTCCCGGTGGCGTTACTTACTATTCCCCCTCCAGGTCCACTTGGATGGGGAGGAATGATGTCATTTGGCTTCCAGCTACTGCTGGCGGCCGAATTACAGTGTTTTAAAAGTAATTTGCGCTCCGTCTTCTGACGGCGCCTAAGTTACTCACTGACCGGCGCTGCTATAGCCGTAATTCCTATTATGGCTCCGCCCAAATCTCCTGCGCTGTTTTAACAGTCCTCGGTTGAAATGCCCATCCACCCCTTTAGTAAAGGAAGTAACACTTGGCTATAGGAAATTCATAAAGTACATTCAGTGTGCTCAGGCTAGGTGTGCCAGCTACAGTTGTCACCCCCCTAGCATCTGCCTGGTTTGCCTCTGCCTAAAAATGGCCCTGGCTGCAAAAGAGGCATGTGAGAAGGGAGAGAAATAGATCCCATTATTTTTTCTTCACCCTAGGCTGACGCCTCTCTTGCCCTTGCCTCAGCCCGGCCTGGCCTTCCATACTCACATTCCACTTGTTTTGCACAGGTACAGTGGGATGCAAAAGTTTAGGCAACCTTGTTAATCGTCATGGTTTTCCTGTATAAATCATTGGCTGTTATGATAAAAAAAAGTCAGTTAAATCTATATATAAAATCGGATGTGTGTATATGTGTGTGTGTGTGTGTGTGTGTGTGTGTGTAGTGTGTGTGTGTGTGTGTGTGTGTGTAGTGTGTGTGTAGTGTGTGTGTGTGTGTGTGTGTGAGTGTAGTGTGTGTGTGTGTGTGTGTGTGAGTGTAGTGTGTGTGTATGTGTGTGAGTGTGTGTGTGTGTGTGTGTGTGTGTAGTGTGTAGTGTGTGTGTGTGTAGTGTGTGTGTGTGTGTGTGTGTGTGAGTGTGTAAGTGTGTGTGTGTGTGTGTGTGTGTATATGTGTGTGTGTGTGTGTGTGTGTGTGTGTATATGTGTGTGTGTGTGTGTGTGTGTGTGTGTGTGTGTGTGTGTGTGTGTGTGTGTGTGTGTGTGTGTGTGTGTGTGTGTGTGTGAGTGTGTGAGTGTGTGTGTGTGTGTGTGTGTGTGTGTGTGTGTGTGTGTGTGTGTGTGTGTGTGTGTGTGTGTGTGTGTGTGTGTAGTGTGTATGTGTGTGTGAGAGTGTGTGTGTAGTGTGTATGTGTGTGTGAGAGTGTGTGTGTGTGTGTGTGTGTAGTGTGTGTGTGGGTGTGTGTGTGTGTGTGTGCGTGCGTGCGTGTGTGTGTGTGTGTGCACACCTGGGCAGAGCTACAAACAGCAAATCAGATTCCACCCATTCAAGTCAATGGAAAAAATGTAAAAGGCTGCCATTCTCACAGTAATCAAGCCAGAGTCCCCAAACTTGGCACAGGTGGTCACTTGGTGACTGAGGTTACAAATCCAGGAAAAGTGGGCGGAGCATAAAACAGCCAATCACATTTCAGCCGTTCATTTTAAATGGGAAAATGTAAACTGCAGCCATTCTTAGACTGTTAATCGCAGGGTTCTTAAACTTGGCACACTTGGTCACTGGGTGAATGCATTTAAGATTCAAGAAAATGGGTGGAGCCTACAACAGCCAATCAAAATTCACCTATTGATTTTCAAGGGGGAAAATTGAAACTACTGCTATTCTTACACTTTTAATGGCAGAGGCTTCAAACTTGCTACAGTCGGTCATTGGGTGACTGGGGTCCAAATTCAATAAAGGGGCGGGGCCGCATACAGCTAATCAGATTTCCTTGGTGGATAAACTGCTTCCATTCACACATTTTTTTATGCCAGGAACCTGAAAGCTCCTAAACTTGGTCATTGAGTAACTGTGTGTCAAGGTTACAAAAAGTGGGCGGAGCCAAAACAACTTTTACAGGGAAAATATAAACTGCAGCCATTCTTACACCGTTAATGGCAGGGTTCTCAAACTTTGCACAAATGGTTATTGGGTGACTGAGATTAAGATTTTGGAAGGTGGGTGGAGCCTACAACAGCCAATAAAAATTCACCTTTTGATTTTCAAAGGGAATATTTCATCTGCTACCATTCTCTTATACTTTTAAAAGCAGATGCCTCAAACCTGGTACAGTTGGTCACTAGGTGATTAGGATCCACATTCAGAAAGGGGGCGGAGCCACAAACAGGCAGACTTGTTTATTTTTCAATTGGAATATACAAACTATTGACACCAAGGACCCCAAAGCTGATAAACTTGATAATTGAGTGACTGTATGTCAAGGTTAGAAAAAGTGGGCGGTGCCAACAACTAAATTTTGAACATGGCAGGGTTCTCAAACTTTACACAATTGGCCACTGGGTGACTGGGATTAATATTCAGAAAAGTGCGTGGAGCCTAAAAATGCCAATCAAAAATCACATGTCACTTTTCAAGGAGAATATTAAAATTGCTGCCATTCCTGCACTGTTAATGGCACAAGCCTCAAACCTGGTACAGTTGGTCATTGGGTCACTGGGGATCAAATTCAGAAAAGGGACAGAGCCACAAACAGTTAATCCAATTTGTTTCATTTCATGGGAAAATACAAATGATTGATGCCAAGGACCCCAAAGCTCACAAACTTGGGCATTGAGTAGTGACTTTGTATCCAGGTTACAAAAAGTGGGCGGAGCCAAAACATTTTTTTTACTGGGAAAGTGTAAACTGTAGCCCATCTTACACTGTTTATGGCAGGGTTCCCAAACTTTGCCCAGGTGGTCACTGAGTGACTGAGATTAATATTCAGGGAAGTGGGTGGAGCCTATAATAGCCAATCAAAATTCACCTGTTGATTTTCAAGTGGAATATTTAAATTGCTGCAATTTTTACACTGTTAAAAGCAGATGCCTCAAACCTGCTACAGTTGGTCATTGGGTGACTGGGGTTTAAATGCTGGAGAGGGGTGGAGCCACAAACAGCTTATCTGATTTGTTTAATTTCTATGGGAATATACAAATGATTGATGCCAAGGACCTCAAAGCTCACAAACTTGGTCATTGAGTGTTTGTGCGTTAGGGTTAGAAAGTGGGCGGAGCCAACACCAGTCAAATACATACCCGGGCAACGCCGGGTCATCAGTGGGTGGAGACAAATACAAATTTCACTGGGAAAATGTAAACTGCAGCCATTCTTACACTGTTAATGGCAGGGTTTTTAAACTTTGCACAGTTGGTCACTGGGTGACTGGGATTAATATTCAGAAAAGTGGGTGGAGCCTACAAAAGTGAATCAAACTTCACCTATTGCTTTTCAAGGGGGATATTTAATTGCTACCATTCTTGAACTGTTAATGGCACAGGCTTCAAACCTGGTACAGTTGGTCATTGGGTGACTGGGGTTCAAATTCAGAAAAGGGTGTGGAGCCACAAACAGCCAATCAGTTTTTTTCATTTCAATGCAAATTATTGATACCAAAGACCGCAAAGCTCACAAACTTGGTCATTGGGTAATTGTGTGTTAGGATTAGAAAAAGTATGCAGAGCCAACACCAGCCAAATACTGTACATACCCGGGCAACGCCGGGCAATCAGCTAGTATATCATATAGGAGACCCACACCGTGATATTTGAGAAGTGAAATGAAGTTTATTGGATTTACAGAAAGTGTGCAATAATTGTTTAAATTAAATTAGACAGGCGCATAAATGTGGGCACCACAGAAAATAAATGAAATCAATATTTAGTAGATCCTCCTTTTGCAGAAATTACAGCCTCTAAACTAGGGGTCTCAAACTCGCGGCCGCGGGCCATTTGCGGCCCTCGGTACAATATTTTGTGGCCCGCGCCGGCAAAAGCAAAAGAGACACGGAAGCGAACTATTTTACCCTATAGTTCGCTTCAGTGCTCCCAAGTAATCCGCCGCATCCCCGCCGCAAAACGAGGGCTGCAGAGCCCCCAAATCCCCCGGGCAAACATCCACGACTGCGCTGAGGGGCAGAGCTTCCAGCTGTAGCTCTGCCCCTCCTGACGTCAATCGCCGCACGGATCGCCGCCTCTCCCCGCCCCTCTCTGTGAAGGAAGAGTGAGAGGGGCGGGCAGAGGTGGTGATCCGCCGCGATTGACGTCAGGAGGGGCAGAGCTGAAGCTGAAAGTTCTTCCCCTTCCAGGAAATGCCGGCGGATTACCCCCCGGGCAATTTGGGGGCTCTGCAGCCCTCGTTTTGTGGCGGGGACACGGCGGATTACTTGTAATGGGAGCACTGAAGCGAACAATAAGGTAGGACACTTCATGTTCAGAAGAAATCATTAAAACTGTTAATAATGACATTTGAGGACTTTTTTCGTGAAATCCCCTATGCGGCCCAGCCTCATCCTCACTTTGCCTCCTGCGGCCCCCAGGTAAATTGAGTTTGAGACCCCTGCTCTAAACGCTTCCTGTAGGTTCCAAGCCAGTTTGAGTTCCAATAATTAGTTCTTAGGCCTCTTTCACAGCGGGACCTTAAAGTTGCACGTTGAAACAACATGTAACGCAGAATAACTAACTGCAATGAAAAATCAATGCCCCATTCACAGTGTACACGCTGCGCTGGTGTCTAACTGCATGTTAAGTGAAAGTGCTGCATGTTGTGCGTTATACATGTTATTAGCTGCGTTGGACTGTTTGCACATGCTCAGTAATGACTTGGAAACCTACTTTTCATTGCCTGTATGCTCTACCGTATGCGACCGTAATGGAGCATTAAGTCGCGTTGCGACTTTTTCGGGGCGTTGCATTGTAATTTGCGTTGCGACTTTAACGTCGCATCAACACGCCACGTCCTCCTGTGAAAGAGGCCTAAGGGTTTTGGAATCAATAAAATGACAACAGTACCCAAATTTATGCACCTGCCTAATTTTACTTAAACAATTATTGCGCACTTTCTGTAAATCCAATAAACTTCATTTCATTTCTCAAATATCACTGTGTGTGTGTCTCCTATATGATATATTTAACGGAGATTTTTTATCGTAACAACCAACGATTTATACAGGAAAATCTTGACAATTAACAAGGTTGCCCAAACTTTCGCACCCCGCTGTATAATTTGCGGTGAAAAGAGAATCTGTTTTTCCATGAACACTTATTTTTAAAATGCATCTCTTGCTTTGGATAACATTTGCTGAATGTTATGGCAGGATTCACACATACGCTACGAAACGCACAGCAAAGCTTCCTGCCTCTCAGAAGTGTAAATAAATAACAGAAGCTGCAGATAGATAATTCTGAACAATCGCAAATAATAAAAATAAAAGGCGCCAAATTTAAAAAAAAAAAAAAAAAAAATCAAAATGAAAATTTTCGTAGCGCATTTTGGGTGATTATATTATCATTATTATTCATTTATATAACGCTGCCGTGCCTTCTGCAGCTCTTACACAAAACACTAGGGATGGTCAGAAATGCACATTTCCATTTCCGCCAATCCCAATTACCGATTCTGCAGATTTCTGATTTCTGTTTTACGATTTCCGAGAAGTTATTGGTCATTTTCTGCATTCTCTGATTGGTGAAATGCTTCGAGTTCTGTGATTGGGCAAAAATTACCAAGTTGCGGTATTGCAGTCTTTCCACAGAAATCAATTTCCGATTTCCGGAAAATGTGGAAATGTAAATGCCGCGAAATTGGAATGAGCATCCCTACAAAACACATCCCTGGCTGTTCCTGGGAGGGGCTAATCATCTCAATTTGACTTGTATGAGGGAGGCGGAGCATTACACACTGTATCACCCAAGAATGTACCATGTGTGCAGAAGACCCACGAGATCTTTAGTGACATCTAATGCCTGGCTGACCCCAGCCTACTACACCCAACCATCTGAAGCTGTTCCCCCCTATTGCATGGACTCCATCAGGCCGTAGTAGGCAATATAAGAAAGATAGAGTATATAGAAAGATATAGAAAGATAGAGTCGAGCACAAGTTCCACAATTGCACAGACTTTATTGTAGATCCACAAGGAATAAAGCCGTCACATACACTGAGGGTGGCAAAAGCCAGCCTGACTGTCATTTCACAGGCCTCCCCGCTTTGTCAGAGGCCAATACATAATAATAAGCAGGGCTCAGATAAGCATAGTCAGTGTGGGAGGGTGGCTGATCCTCTAGGCACTCCAGTTTACTCCAGGAAATTAGATATTAGAAAATGACTAAGGTAGGGATTAGATTGTGAGCTCCTCTGAGGACAGTCAGTGACTATGTACTCTGTACAGTGCTGCAGAAGATGTCAGTGCTATATAAATATATAATAATAATAATAATATGGTAGGACATTAGACTATGACTATGGTAGGATTAGATTGTGAGCTCCTCTGAGGACAGTCAGTGACATGACTATGTACTCTGTACAGTGCTGCAGAAGATGTCAGTGCTATATAAATATATAATAATAATGATAATAATAATATGGTAGGACATTAGACTATGACTATGTTAGGATTAGATTGTGAGCTCCTCTGAGGACAGTCAGTGACATGACTATGTACTCTATAATGTGCCGCAGAAGATGTCACTGCTATATAAATACATAATAATAATGTGGTAGGACATTAGAATATGTCTATGGTAGGATTAGAGTGTGAGCTCCTCTGAGGACAGTCAGGGACCTGACTATGTACTCTGTAATGTGTTGCAGAAGATGTCAGTGCTATATAAATACATAATAATAATGTGGTAGGACATTAGACTATGTCTATGGTAGGATTAGAGTGTGAGCTCCTCTGAGGACAGTCAATGACATGACTATGTACTCTGTAATGTGCTGCAGAAGATGTCAGTGCTATATAAATGCATAACAATAATATGGTAGGACATTACAGTATGACTATGGTAGGATTAGATTGTGAGCTCCTCTGAGGACAGTCAGTGACATGACTATGTACTCTGTAATGTGCTGCAGAAGATGTCAGTGCTATATAAATACATAATAATAATATGGTGGGACATTAGACTATGATTATGGTAGGATTAGAGTGTGAGCTCCTCTGAGGACAGTCAGTGACATGACTATGTACTCTGTAATGTGCTGCAGAAGATGTCAGTGCTATATAAATACATAATAATAATATGGTGGGACATTAGACTATGACTATGGTAGGATTAGATTGTGAGCTCCTCTGAGGACAGTCAGTGACATGACTATGTACTCTGTAATGTGCTGCAGAAGATGTCAGTGCTATATAAATACATAATAATAATATGGTAGGACATTAGACTATGACTATGGTAGGATTAGATTGTGAGCTCCTCTGAGGACAGTCAGTGACATGACTATGTACTCTGTAAAGTGCTGCAGAAGATGTAAGTGCTATATAAATACATAATAATAATATGGGAGGACATTAGACTATGACTATGGTAGGATTAGAGTGTGAGCTCCTCTGAGGACAGTCAGTGACATGACTATGTACTCTGTAATGTGCTGCAGAAGATGTCAGTGCTATATAAATACATAATAATAATATGGTGGGACATTAGACTATGACTATGGTAGGATTAGATTGTGAGCTCCTCTGAGGACAGTCAGTGACATGACTATGTACTCTGTAATGTGCTGCAGAAGATGTCAGTGCTATATAAATACATAATAATAATATGGTAGGACATTAGACTATGACTATGGTAGGATTAGATTGTGAGCTCCTCTGAGGACAGTCAGTGACATGACTATGTACTCTGTAATGTGCTGCAGAAGATGTCAGTGCTATATAAATACATAATAATAATATGGTAGGACATTAGACTATGACTATGGTAGGATTAGAGTGTAAGCTCCTCTGAGGACAGTCAGTGACATGACTATGTACTCTGTAATGTGCTGCAGAAGATGTCAGCGCTATATAAATACATAATAATAATATGGGAGGACATTAGACTATGACTATGGTAGGATTAGAGTGTGAGCTCCTCTGAGGACAGTCAGTGACATGACTATGTACTCTGTAATGTGCTGCAGAAGATGTCAGTGCTATATAAATACATAATAATAATATGGTAGGACATTAGACTATGACTATGTTAGGATTAGATTGTGAGCTCCTCTGAGGACAGTCAGTGACATGACTATGTACTCTATAATGTGCCGCAGAAGATGTCACTGCTATATAAATACATAATAATAATGTGGTAGGACATTAGACTATGTCTATGGTAGGATTAGAGTGTGAGCTCCTCTGAGGACAGTCAGGGACCTGACTATGTACTCTGTAATGTGCTGCAGAAGATGTCAGTGCTATATAAATACATAATAATAATGTGGTAGGACATTAGACTATGTCTATGGTAGGATTAGAGTGTGAGCTCCTCTGAGGACAGTCAATGACATGACTATGTACTCTGTAATGTGCTGCAGGAGATGTCAGTGCTATATAAATGCATAACAATAATATGGTAGGACATTACAGTATGACTATGGTAGGATTAGATTGTGAGCTCCTCTGAGGACAGTCAGTGACATGACTATGTACTCTGTACAGTGCTGCAGAAGATGTCAGTGCTATATAAAACATAATAATAATATGGTAGGACATTAGACTATGACTATGGTAGGATTAGATTGTAAGCTCCTCTGAGGACAGTCAGTGACATGACTATGTACTCTGTAAAGTGCTGCAGAAGATGTCAGTGCTATATAAATACATAATAATAATATGGTAGGACATTAGACTATGACTATGGTAGGATTAGAGTGTGAGCTCCTCTGAGGACAGTCAGTGACATGACCTTGAACTCTGTAATGTGCTGCAGAAGATGTCAGTGCTATATAAATACATAATAATAATATGGTAGGACATTAGACTATGACTATGGTAGGATTAGAGTGTGAGCTCCTGTGAGGACAGTCAGTGACATGACTATGTACTGTGTAATGTGCTGCAGGAGATGTCAGTGCTATATAAATACATAATAATAATATGGTAGGACATTAGACTATGACTATGGTAGGATTAGATTGTGAGCTTCTCTGAGGACAGTCAGTGACATGACTAGGTACTCTGTAATGTGCTGCAGGAGATGTCAGTGCTATATAAATACATAATAATAATATGGTAGGACATTAGACTATGACTATGGTAGGATTAGATTGTGAGCTCCTCTGAGGACAGTCAGTGACATGACTATGTACTCTGTAATGTGCTGCAGAAGATGTCAGTGCTATATAAATACATAATAATAATATGGTAGGACATTAGACTATGACTATGGTAGGATTAGATTATGAGCTCCTCTGAGGACAGTCAGTGACATGACTATGTACTCTGTAATGTGCTGCAGAAGATGTCAGTGCTATATAAATACATGCAGAACTAAACAGCCAAAGCTAAACATCACTAAGAGGCAGAGGCGTACCTAGAGAGGTGCAGGCATAGCTTGTGCCACGGGCGCCACAGCACCATGGGCTCCATGTCTGCACTGTGCCATGCCTGCCCCTGTGTGGCATTGTCCTGCATGCCTCCATGTCATTCAGACCTCAGATCAGATTAACTCTTATCTGGGGAACATGGCTACTTAACTTATGCATGTAGGGCGCACTAGGCTTAGTGTTAGAAAAGAGGACAAAGAGTAAATAACGAGAGCTATATTTAAAAACATAACCTCAGCAATATCCTGAGCCTAAACACACAAGCGACCATAACACATGTATGCGAGAAAGGATGCTGGTTTTAGAGGGGATGGGGGCTCTGACCAGGGGGTGCAATTTCAGTGTTTAGTGTATACGCGCTATATTACCCAGATACGCCCCTGCTAAGAGAGGGCATAGTAATATAACAATTATACAACAATTTATAGATACATGAAGTGTTTCTCTGATACTGAAACCAGGAACATTACCATCAAAGTGGATATCCTGAATAATCTCCTGCATTCTACTACATGTCACGACAGGGCCTCTTTAAGCCTTACACAGGGGCCGAATGGGTTAATGGACAAACCAAAGAAAGGACACTGAATTAATTTCCTCCAATGTATTAAACAGGTGACATATAAAGTAAGAACTATATTAACTGTCTGTGACAGGGAACCCAGGGCACTGCTCACAGCCTATATTGACTTTGCGCGGTGTGGAGTATATATAACATTATTGGATCACCTCTATGTGGAGACGGTCATAGATGAGTCTCCTAATTAACATAATCGTCTGTCTGGCTACATTTGTTCTTGTGGGTTTGGAACAATTAGGGCCATTACTGTGTCTCCATGCAGATACAAGATAAGAGTTTTAATAATACAATTTCCCACTAATCGCTTTTCTCGTTGACTCCGGCTGAAATGATGATATATGATATTACGGCCGAGTTTGTTCAGGACTTTAAGTAATTCCAAGGCGCTCGCCTCAGAGCGACAATTCCTGGCAGGAGAAGGCGATGAATTAACTAGCCGGGCTGCAGAGAGGGTCTCTGCGCTCCCCCCAGCACCATCCATCCTCATCTGCTTCCTGCACGGATTGATGATGAAAAGGCTGAAAGAAAAACAGCGCTTTTCATGGTTGTTAAATGGTCCTGTAGAAAGTCCTTTTTGTTAAAGTGAAACTCTAGCTAAAGAGAGAAGTATTCACTTGTAGGGAAGCTCTTCCAAGTAGCTGTGACCACAGGAGAGGGGGGGTTGAATTACCCATGCGTCCGTCCATCATCCAGTAATCACCCCTGCAGCCCCTGCCACCACAGGGGGCCCCTCCACCCCCCTCTCCCCAACCACTAGTGCAGCCAATTAGCAAAGAAAACTCCCCATTCATTCATGAGAACCGTGTGCAGGAGCATGTGTGATTTTTTCCTGCTTCCAGAGGCTGCTTCATAGTAGAACACTCTCTGCTGCCATTCGCGGGTACAAAGGGGGCCCCATGCTATCATTTTTGCAGGAGGGCCCTATTATGTCTAGTTACGCCCCTGCGTCCGTCTGATCTAATGCGCTTCATTCACGTCACACGTCACACTCCACGTCACGCTTTCTCCTTCAACCCGGAAGAAGGAAGCATGAGAGTGTCATGGAACGTGACGTGCAACGCGACTGGTGCGCATAGGACACATGGGTAAGTTACCCCCCCTCCCGTGGTCACAGCTTGTGTAATTAACAATTTGATTAAAACAACATACTCATAGCTACTCGTCATAGCATCATGTTCACTTGAAATATAGCCATAATTAAATTACCTACATTATTAACCCTTTAGCAGGCAATTTATGTAGAGGCTTGCAAGTATTCCAGGCCAATTTATTTTAGCCGCTTTATTTTGACCACTTGTCACTAGGGGGCAGTGTGAGACAATAACAGAGGACTTCTGCTTTCAGTTTCTATATTTTCTGCTAGCAGAGAGATATCAAAGCATACCAAGAATTTTACAGCACAACGAGTTCTGCTGACTGAGGTCAAAAGCAGAGGACTTATCTCAAACAAGACAACTCTATTGAAGCTGCTAATTGGTTAAAATATTTGTATTTGTGTCCAGCCAGTCCTGAAATTCAGATAACTCAGCCATACAGCAAATCCAACATAAGCAGCCTTATGAGTAATGTATCATAGGCCGGGGTTCATCAACAAGGCTCTGGGAAAGCCCTTCAAAGTTCTGTGTCATTTCAGACATTGTTTCCACCCTTATTTTGGGCATATTGTTGTATTTCACATGTGGTGTAATTGCTGTATTTCTTATGTGGTGTGATTGCTGCATTCTTATATGGGGGTGATTGCTGCATTTAGCATGTAACCCGATTGCTGTATTTCTTATGTGGGGAGTGATTGCAGCATTTCTTATTTGGGAATAATTGCTGCATTTATTATGTGGAGTAATTGCAGCATTTCTTTTGTGAGGTGATGGCTGTATTCTTATGTGGGGGTAATTGCTAAATTTCTTATGTGGGGATAATTGCTGCATTTCTTATGTGGGGTGATTTATATTATTATTATGATTATTATTATTTAGTATTTATATAGCACTGACATCTTCCGCAGCACTGTGCACAGTACACAGCCTTGTCACTTAACTGTCCCTCAGAAGAGCTCAGAATTCAATCCCCAACAAAGTTATGTGTCTATCATAGTCTAGAGGCAATTTTAGGGGGAAGCCAATTAACTTTATTTGTGTTTCCATAATACATTTTTTTACCATGAATTCCATTTTACATACATGTCTGAGAGTTCAATGTGGCTCTCTGTGAAGGGGGTGGGTGGGATAGAGGAAGAGGACTGAAGTTAACATTTAGAAATAAGGAATGTATCATTTTAAAGGATTAGAATAAATCCTTTTAAAAAATGTCAGTTAAATATATCATATAGGAGACACACACGGTGATATTTGAGAAGTGAAATGAAGTTTATTGGATTTACAGAAAGTGTGCAATAATTGTTTAAATAAAATTAGGCAGGTGCATAAAGTTAGGCACCACAGAAAATAAATGAAATCAATATTTAGTAGATCCTCCTTTTGCAGAAATTACAGCCTCTAAACGCTTCCTGTCGGTTCCAATGAGAGTCTGGATTCTGGTTGAACGTATTTTGGACCATTCCTCTTTACAAAACATTCTCTAGTTCATTCAGGGTTGATGGCTTCCGAGCATGGACAGCTCTCTTTAACTCACACCACAGATTTTCAATTATATTTAGGTCTGGGGCCTGAGATGGCCATTCCAGAACATTGTACTTGTTCCTCTGCATGAATGTCTTAGTGGATTTTGAGCAGTGTTTATGGAAGTTGTCTTGTTGAAAGATCCAGCCCTGGTGCAGCTTCAGCTTAGTCACGGATTCCTTGACATTGGTCTTCAGAATCTGTTGATACTGAGTGGAATCCATGCGTCCCTCAACTTTGACAAGATTCCCAGTCCCTGCATTGGCCACACAGCCCAACAGCATGATGGAACTACCACCATATTTTACTGTAGGTAGCAGGTGTTTTTCTTGGAATTCTGTTCTTTTTCCTCCACGCATAATGCCCCGTGTTATGCCCAAATAACTCAATTTTAGTTTCATCAGTCCACAGCACCTTATTCCAAAATGAAGCTGGCTTGTCCAAATGTGCTTTAGCATAACTCAAGCAGCTCTGCTTGTGCTGTGGGTGGAGAAAAGTTTCCCTCTGCATCATTCTCACATACAGCATCTCCTTGCGTAAAGTGCAACGAATGGTTAAACGATGCACAGTGACTCCATCTGCAGCAAGATGATCTTGTAGGTCTTTGGTGCTGGTCTGTGGGCTGACTCTGACTGTTCTCACCAATCGTGCTTCTGTCTATCCGAGATTTTTCTTGGTCTGCCACTCCAAGCCTTAACTTGAACTGAACCTGTGGTCTTCCATTTCCTCAATATGTTCCTAACTGTGGAAACAAACAGCTGAAATCTCTGAGACAGCTTTCCGTATCCTTCCCCTAAACCATGATGGTGAACAATCTTTGTCTTCAGGTCATTTGAGAGTAGTTTTGAGACCCCCATGTGGCTACTCTTCAGAAAATATTAAAATATTCTAATAATTGGATTCACCTGTGTATGTAGGTTAGGGGTCACTGGGTTTACCAAGCCAATTGGAGTTCCAATAATTAGTTCTAAAGGTTTTGGAATCAATAAAATGACAAAAGTGCCCAAATGTATGCACATGCCTAATTTTATTTAAACAATTATTGCACATTTTCTGTAAATGTAATAAACTTAATTTTACTTATCAAAAATCACTGTTTGTGTCTCCTATATGATATACTAGCTGGCAGCCCAGCATTGCCCGGGTATGTGTTCGGCTGGTGTTGGGTCCGCCCACTTTTCTAACCCTAACACACAATTACTCAATTACTCAATGACTTAGTTTGTCAGCTTTGCAGTGTTTAGTATCAATAAATTGCATTGAAATGAAACAAATCTGATTGGCTGTGGCTCCACCCACTTTTCTGAATTTGAACCCCAGTCACCCAATAACCAACTGTACCAGGTTTTAAGTGTGTGCCCTTAACAGTGCAAGAATGGCAGCAATTGAATATTCCCCTTGAAAAGCAATACATGAATTTGGATTGGCTTTTGTAGGCTCCACCCTCTTTTATGAATATTAATCCCAGTCACCCAGTGACCAACTGTGCAAAGTTTGAGAACCCTGCCATTAACAGGGTAAGAATTGCTGCAGTTTAAGCTTTTCAGTGAAATTTGTATTTGTCTCCACCCAGTTTTTTGTTACGGGGATGAAAAGTATCCTGTATGTTAATCCAGGTAATGTACTATGTGTGTGCCAAATTTCATTCAAATCCGTTCAGCCATTTTTGCGTGATCGAGTAACAAACATCTAAACATCTAAATATCCAAACATCCAATCATCCGAACTTTCCTATTTATAATATTAGGAGGATTTAACTGAAATTTTATATCGTAACAACCAACGATTTATACAGGAAAATCGTGGCGATTAACAAGGTTGCCCAAACTTTCGCATCCGACTGTAGATCTGTACATCGGTCCTTAAAAGAGGGACAAATTGTAACGATCGGTGTAACACAGAGAGGATCTGATTACCGGTGATCTGCAGTATCACTGGGAATACAGATATATACCTGATTATTGATGATCTGCAGTATCACCGATAATCAGATATACAAGCTAACCTCTGGTCACCTGAGAGTGAGTGAGAGTGTTTGGTGCAACTGTAATACTTAGAGGGCTGGGCCTCTGAGCAGTATGGAGTACTGCACAAACTCCTTCCGAAGACCTGAAATCTCCAGGAGGGAGGAGTCAGGCTGGACGTAGGAAGGACAACCAAGAGTGACACTTAGGAGGGAGTGTCACTACCAGGACTGGGAACCGCCTCTAACAGTAAGGTCGGTTCTCGAGGTCGGACAAGCCAGGTAGTAAACACACGGACAGATAAAGTACAGATTCAGAAGGCAGAGGCGGAGTCTAAGTACAGGCAGAGTTCGGCAACAGGGTATCAGATATATCGAGGTACAAAATCAGGAGGCAGATGCAGGGTCTAAAGACGAGCCAAGGTTCGGCGACAGAGTATCAAATATATATCGAGGTACAAAATCAGGAAGCCGATGCAGGGTCTAAGGACGAGCCGAGGTTCGGCAACAGAGTATCAAAAGGCAAGGTACAGGATCAGAGTTCAGCAGGATAGTCAGGCAAGCAAGGGGTCATAACAGATAAACACAGTCAAACTAGTACTTTAAACTATCAACAGAATCTAGCTAAGTGTAGAATTACAGCTCCAGCTGGTCCCGGCACACTTAAGGATCTGACTCAGGTCTGAGTGCTACCACATAGTGATCACAACGCCAGACAACCAGCAACTGAACAGCCAGCAGTATATATATAGAAAGACTGCCCAGCACCTCCCTAAGTGCTGGACCAATGAATGACGCTGCAATTGTCAGCTGACCGGCCTGGTCAGCTGACTAACCTCTGGCTGTCATATAAGCCTTGCCTCTCAACGCGCGCGCGCGTTACTCTGAACCAGTGTGGACTATCAGTCCCAGCCACACCAGTCATACCTTGCAATGCATCCAGCGAACCGAGCGTGGGGGCCGCCGCACCGCTCACAACACCAGCGGCAGCTTCCCCACGCTCACCCCCATAGTCAGGGACACTACCATGCGACAAATCCGCCGCCTCCAATGCGGACTCCGCCGCTCTGCCTATGCGGCATGCGGCGGTTTTTCCGCGTTGAGTCGCCATGCTGGATGCGGAAACAGCCGCCTCACCATGAGAAGCGGCGGCTTTTCCGCGTTTCTTCACACAAATGAGGAAGAAAGGGGGACAGAAGTTGGGTTCCCAAAAAAGTACTGTCCTTCCATAAAAGAGACAGTTGGGAGCTGTGAATATAAATTAGCAAGCCATGTGTTACTGAGTGGTTCAAAGAGTAAGAACGTTTTGCAAAAGCTAACCGTCTTAGCAGTATAGATTCTCAGGTCAATGAGATGTTTAATTTTCCCAATTTAAATTAATGCAAATTGTTGCATATAAGAATGGAGCCAATCAAATTTGACAGAAGGTGTGTTTGACTTGCCCAACTCCAAGCAGCCTACAATATTTGTTAAATGTGCATACAGAAGACAGAATTATTATCATCTCATTGACCATCTGAGCTTAGCAGACATTTTTTAGCGATGGACCCACTTGGACAGGTATCCACCAGGCCCAGAGGGAAATGTTCTGACAGCAAGTTATACAGTTCTCAGATTTCAAAGGAAATGGAAACTTTAGAAAAATTGTGTTACAAGTAAAAACCCTAAAAGGTTTTCACTTCTACGTGGACTTGAAAGTTAGAAAGGAAGTCTAAAAGTTTCAAGTACTTTTTTAAAACATCTGGAATCATTTTGGAATAAAACTGAACATTATTTTCCCTGGCTCCCAGCATGAGTCCATGACTGGGTGAGGGAACATATCTCTGAGGTTTCAGCTCATCCCGTTAACTTGACTTTGAGAGAAGAGGAAGAATTTTGTGAGCTTTTGGTGTGATTGTTCCCTAACGATGAGATTCAATGAGCTGCCCCTACACAGGTTGTAGATTTATGTCACTCCAAGAAAAGCATTGAAGGTTTTTAGTTAACAACTTCTTACATGAGTTAGCAAGCTTTTCTTGTCTAACAAGCATCAAGAGCAAGGACAGAAATGTTTTCATTTCAGTTGAGAATGAAGTCCATGTCTGTGTGTCTCCAGTTTCACCGCAAACTGAATATTTGTGGAAGTTGTGATAATTAATGTGTTATATGTCTTCAACTTTTGAATCAAAGCTATGTTATTTGGAGAAACACATATTTGGTGGGGTTTCCTCAGATTTTAAGTATTTGGGAAGTTTAACTTTTCTCTACCCTATAAAGGGTAACAAAGACTGGCGTACGCACAGGGATGGTCGTAGTCAGCCAACCTCGCTACACTGGAACTACGCGTAGTTTTACGCAATTTCGCTTCGCCAAACTACAGCTTCGAAATCAAATATTTGCTTCGTATGCATTTCGTAGACTACGCGTTAAAATATGCAATTATGCGTAGTGCGAAGCATAGTGTATGCGGATGCTTATGCCCGTATGCAAAAAATTGTACACATTAATTCCACTTTAATTGCTTATACCGGGAACTCTTCTATGCGTACATTCCCCTTTCCAATACATAAATTTGTAAGCATACAATCACACGCGGAAAATTAGACGCGAGTAACGCATTCGTAGTTCACTATGCAATACACATGTTAACTACGCCTAGTAGGCGTAAGTTACGCGTAGCGGTACTTCGCTACGCATAAATTCATAAGTCGTAGTTTTGAAACTTCACCTACGAACTATGATGCGTAGATGCGAACTATGATGCGTACATTCGCACTGGTGTAGTTTCTGCTCATCCCTGCCTCCGCAGACACTACTTTGACCTCCTTGCCGGTTATCCCGAGCTGAGCTCGGGGTGACCTGCGCAGGAGGATTGCTCAGGCCCCACTGGGCCGAATTTCATAATTTTTTTTTATTACACGCAGCTAGCACTTTGCTAGCTGCTTGCATAAGTCGTTCGCCGCCGATTTGCCACTACCCGTCGCAACGCCCCCCCCGACCCGTTGCGCAGCCTGGCCAATCAGTGCCAGGCAGTGCTGTGGGGTGCATCGGGATTCCCTCTAACGTCCCGACGTCCATGACGTTGGCGACATCCTCCCGCCCTGCAGGAAGCCCTGCAGGAATTCCCATTCTCAACGGGATTTCCTGCTTGCGCAGATCGCCGGCGACGATCGAAGTAGATAGGGGGATGCCGCTTGTCAGCGGCTATTATGTAGCTAGCGCTAGGCTAGCTACATGATTTAAAAAAAATAAAATAAAATAAAAAGTGCTGCGCTGCCCCCTTGCCGCAGTAATTGGAACGGCAAGGAAGTTAAAGTGTTCAGATTCCTGTTCAGTATTAAGATCAAAGATGACTCGCCGCATCCCAGTGGCAGAATGAGACATTTATCCCCCCGAAATCCCAGGGCAAAATTCTACGATTTACCAAGTCACAGATTATGCTGTAGAGGTCAAGCAATCTCTGTGCATGTAGTGTCCTGGCCAATATATGAACCCTGGACTCAGGGCATCCATCAGGGGGTACAACTGACACTGCAGTGAGGGGCCCAGGGCTTATGGGGGCCCTGGGCCTTCCCAAAGCAGTGAAAGGGCCGCGTGCTGGCTGCGGGCCTGTGGCTCACTAACCAGCACACCGCTTTCCAGCACTAAGAGAAGAGTGACATCAGCACTTGAACGTGGGGAGCAGTGTGATCTATACTGGGACACCACCTATATCTGGCTACAGGCTACCTATACTGGGCCACCACCTACACCTGACTACCTATACTGGGGGCGCCTATACCTGGCTTGGGCAGGGGACGAGCTGAGACAGAAGGAGACAAGAGGTAACTGTAATGGATTGCGGAGACACCGCCACGCGGTATGACAGCGAGGCGGCTGGTTCTGCGTTCAGACCGGCGGTTTCTCCGCAGCAGCATGCGTCTGGTTTGTCTGAGCCTAGTAGTGCACACAGATGGAGAGCTACGCGCGCACGCGCTAACAGGCAGGCCCTTTATGCCAATAGGAGAGGGATCAGCTGATTGGGACGATCAGCTGATCCCAGTGCAGTAGGTGATTGGCTAAATGGGACTGGGCGGTGCTGAGGAGCGCTCTGCTATATATACATCTTGCCTGTCAGTTGCTGGTTGTCTGCCGTTGCGAATGCTTATGTGTTAGCACTCAGACCATAGTCAGATCTCATAGTGTGTTTGAACCAGGTGGACCTGGGGATTCACACTTAGCCAGATTACTGTGTTATTACTGTGTTATACTTTAGACCAGTTCCAGGGTGTTGAAACCACGGACCTCACACCCAAGCTTAGGGATACTGTGTTATTGCTGTATTATACTTTAGACCAGTTCCAGGGTGTTGAGACCACGGACCTCACACCCAAGATTAGGGATACTGTGTCATTGCTGTGTTATTCTTTAGACCAGTTCCTGGGTGTTGAGACCACGGACCTCACACTCTAGACTAGGCCTCTGCTTGATATCTGTTATGACCTATTGCTCTCTTGACCCTTCTACTGCTCTCTGATTCGGTACCTACGCATATCTGATTACCTGTTGCCAACCCTGCCTGTCCCTGGTTACCGAATCAACCTTCTTTCTCTGTACCTTATCTGCTTGTGTGTTGCCGACCCGGCCTGGCCGACCCTTCTACCTGTGACACCCCCCCCGGTGGGGTGTCCAGTAGCTGCAGGGACTCCCTGTCCCTCAGAGGGACCTCTCTGCAATCCAGTCAGGGACTCTATCTCATAGGAGTCCTTTGACTGCAGTAGAGTCTGACTCCCAGCAGTTCATGGAATCACTGGCTCTCTGGGTATCTCCAACCCTGACTAGGAGATACTCGTTATACGGTCTAGGGTCACCTGCTCCTCAGGTAGTCCAGGCTCATATACTGTTGCACCAAACACTTACACTTTATCAGGTGTCCAGAGGTTAGTTATACTTGTATTATTGGTGATTCTGCAGATCATCAATAATCAGGTATATATCTGCATTCTTGGTGATACTGCAGATCACCAATAATCAGATTCTCTCTGTGTGCTGACACCAATCGTTACAGAATGGCAGACCTGAAAATCAAAATGGACGCACTTAACAGCCGTCTTGATACACTCACCACCTGGGTGGAAAATTTCATCAGAGTGCTGGACGGTCAGCAGGCCCAGATCTCTGCTTTATCTGGGTCTTTACAGGTCCTTCAGACGGCTGTAAATTCAGTGCGATCTCCTCCAGTTAGAGACTTACGTATGTCTGTACCCAAAAGGTTTTCTGGTCATAAATCTGACTTTCAGAATTTTAAGAGTCGTATAATGTCGTATTTTGAACTGAGACCTAACTTGTCAGGAACAGAGTCACAAAGAATTACATTTATTAAGACCCTGCTGTCAGGAGATACTCAAACTTGGACATATAGCCTGCAGACAGGGCACGAGGCGCTGACATCAGTAGAGGAATTTTTTAAGTCCAGGGCCATAATTTATGACGATCCGGACATTGCCTCTACTGCTGAGCGGAAGCTAAAAACCTTGCGTCAAGGCAAGGATCCAGTAGAAGTCTATGCAGCTGAATTCATAAAGTGGTCTGTGTCAGCTAGGTGGGGGCCTTCTGCACTGTTAGATTGTTTTTTATCAGGGTTGTCAGACGCAGTTTCAGAGTTGATGTTGGGACACCCTGAACCAAAAACTATTGATGAGGCAATCTCTTTAGCAGTACGGGTTGATCGCCGTTTACGGTTTCAGTAGCAAACCCGTGGTAAGAACGTGGTCAGATATGTCTCTTACGCCTCTCCTCCACCCGTCTCACCTCCGTCACAACCAATGCAAATTGGTCAGTCCAAGTTGACATGGATGGAGAGGAATCGCAGGAAAACAGAACAGCTCTGTTTATACTGTGCAGAGGAGGGCCATAGAGTGCAGAATTGCCCCAAGAAGTCAGGAAACGCTGCCGCCTAGGTGTAGTCAGAAGTAATACCCTAGGCGCGCAGTCTTTACCTCTAGACAACAATCGTTTGCTCCTTCCCTGTTCTGTTACATGGAAGGGTCAGACTGTTACCACTGAAGCATTTGTTGACTCTGGTTCAACGGCCAACTTTATAGATTCCGAGTTTGCAAAAAAATTGGGAATTCCTATACTCCCATTGGACCAACCGATTTTGGTCACTGCTGTAGATGACTCTCCTCTGCAAAGTAGACATCCTCTGTCCCGTACTCCGAATTTAAGGTTCAGTGTTGGGGTACTGCATGAGGAGAATCTGCAATTTCTGGTCTTGCGTATGGCAACCTCCACCGTGATTCTTGGCATGCCCTGGTTACAACTTCACTCCCCTCAGATAGACTGGGTTTCAGGTCAGCTAACGAGCTGGTCGACCCATTGTTATCATCATTGTTTAGCAAAAGTAACCGTGGGTAATACCAGCATTCAGGTTGAAGGTGTGCCAAAACAATACGCAGAATTTGCTGACGTCTTCTGTCCCAAGTCGGCAGATAAACTTCCCCCCCACTGTACCTTCGATTGTCCCATTGATTTGAGATCTGGTTGTATGCCTCCCAGGGGTCACCTCTATAATCTGTCTGGGCCTGAGAAACTAGCTATGCAGGAATACATCAGAGAAAACTTGGCTAAAGGGTTCATCCGTCCCTCCCGTTCACCAGCAGGGGCAGGATTATTTTTTTGTAAAGAAAAAAGATGGAGGCCTTCGTCCTTGCATTGATTATAGAGGCCTAAATAAGATCACGGTGAAAAATCGCTACCCTCTACCTTTAATTGATGATTTGTTCACTCAGGTGACCAACGCCAAGATTTTCTCAAAGCTAGATCTGAGAGGTGCATACAATCTGGTGCATATTAGAGATGGTGACGAATGGAAGACAGCCTTTAACACGCCCGACGGGCATTACGAGTACCTAGTGATGCCCTTCAAGTTGTGTAACGATCCGGCTATCTTCCAGGAGTTAATTAACGAGGTATTCGGGGAGGTGTTGGGGAAGTTCGTCCTAGTCTATCTGGACGATATACTGATCTTTTCATCCAATCTTTCTGAACACAGCAGGCATGTTAAGTTTGTGCTAGAAAAGTTAAGGCAGAATTTCCTTTATGCCAAACTGGAGAAATGCCTCTTCGAAGTAACCTCGGTTGCCTACTTGGGGTACATTATCTCCACCTCTGGCCTCTCAATGGATCCAGGGAAGGTTTCCGCTGTCCTGGAGTGGCCTCAGCCTATTGGACTGAAGGCGCTCCAGAGATTTCTGGGCTTTGCCAACTATTACAGAAGGTTCATAAAGGAGTACTCTACCATTATCTCGCCCCTCACCAGTCTCACCAAAAAAGGGGCTGATACTCATCACTGGTCAGCAGAGGCTCATGCGGCTTTTTCCACACTAAAGAAACTGTTCTGTTCTGCACCTATATTGAGACATGTCGATGTCATCTTTCCCTTTATTGTGGAGGTTGATGCTTCAGAGGTGGGGGTGGGAGCTGTATTGTCTCAGAGGTCAGGCTTGCAGGGCAAACTCCACCCATGTGCCTACTTTTTATCGTAGATTTTCACCCGCAGAGAAGAACTACGACATAGGCAACCGGGAGCTTTTGGCCATCAAGTTAGCTTTTAAGAAATGGCGACACTGGCTAGAAGGTGCAGAACATACTATCACAGTTTATACAGATCATAAGAATCTGGAGTACATAGAGGGTGCTAAGAGACTTAGCCCCCGCCAGGCCCGGTGGTCCCTGTTCTTTGCAAGATTCAGATTTGTAATTACGTATACATCTGGTAGTAAAAACATCAAAGCCAATGCCTTATCCAGGTGTTTTGAACCTGAGACAGTACAGCCCTCAGCCCCTGAGACCATTCTACCTCAGAAGGTAGTTCTGGCAGCCACTGAGACCTGTAGGGATTGGACAGTCACTCTGAGTCCTTACCAACAGGATGTTCCAGAGGGGAAGCCTGATGGGGTCATGTTTGTACCACTGCCTTTCCGTTTACAACTCTTGCAACTGTTTCATTCCCACAAGAATGCTGGTCATCCCGGGGCCACCAGAACTCAGAATTTACTGGCCAGATGTGCGTGGTGGCCTACATTGGCAACAGATTGTAAGGAGTTTGTAAGAGAGTGTGCAGTGTGTGCAAGGAGTAAACCCTCTCGTCAAGCCCCTGTTGGCACCTTACAGCCCTTGCCAGTTCCAAGTGAACCATGGACCCATGTCGCCATAGATTTTGTGGGTGAGCTCCCTTGGTCTGAGGGCAAGACGGTCATTTGGGTGGTAGTGGACAGATTCAGTAAGATGGCTCATTTTGTCCCTTTGAAAAGACTCCCCTCGGCCCAGGAATTGGCTGATCTCTTCATCCAGCACATTTTTCGGCTGCATGGCATTCCGGAAAATTTAGTGTCAGATCGGGGAGTCCAATTTGTTTCAAAGTTTTGGAGGGCCTTCTGCCATCAGTTAGACATGGATCTTGCATTTTCATCAGGCTACCACCCACAGACCAACGGCCAGACCGAGAGAGTTAACCTATCCCTGGAACAGTTCCTCA
This sequence comes from Hyperolius riggenbachi, assembly GCF_040937935.1. NCBI lineage: Eukaryota > Metazoa > Chordata > Amphibia > Anura > Hyperoliidae > Hyperolius > Hyperolius riggenbachi. Next base: position 14,166,433 of record NC_090653.1, on the reverse strand, counting down.
GGTGTTATGTTGCTGATGCGCAATCCGATTGGGTAAAATTTTGGCGGTTTGCGTAATTTGCGCACAACAACCTGAAAAGCTCCTCTTCTGGGTTTTCTCCATTCCAGGTAGTGTCAGGAAGATCACCTAAGTTTGCTCCTTTGCCAGTCGCATCTACACCGTTCCCATCTCTGGAAGACTGGCAGAGGGCTCTAAAGGAGATTTGGGAAATGGTTAAGAGGAATATGGAGAAGGCTTTCCAAACCCAGAAAAGACAGGCAGATAAAAGACGGTCTGTTGAGTGGAAATTCTCTCCAGGAGATTTGGTCTGGGTATCCACTCGACATTTGGCCTTGAAGCAACTGTCACCCAAACTGGGCCCTAAATTTATAGGACCATTTCCAGTGTCCAAGAAAATCAATAATGTCACTTACGCGATTGATCTCCCAGCCAGTATGAGAGGTGTGAGATCATTCCATGTGTCTCTTTTGAAGCCAGCAGTACACGTGGATTCCTCCCCCCCCACCCCCACCCCTGTGTTGGTGGATGACCAACCAGAGTATGAGATTGAAAAGATCCTGGACTCTCGCTTAGTGCAGAATTCCATGCAGTATCTGGTCCACTGGAAAGGATATGGCATAGAGGAAAGATCTTGGGTGCCAGATTGTCGCATGTATGCAGAGGAATTAATAAAGGAGTTTCATGACTTACATCCTGGGAAGCCTGGTGGGAAGTGTCCGGAGTCCACTCCTCGGGGGGGGGGGGGGTACTGTATACTGTACTGTACTGGATTGCGGAGACACCGCCGCACGGTATGACAGCGAGGCGGCTGGTTCCGCGTTCAGACCGGCAGCATGCGTCTGGTTTGTCTGAGCCTAGTAGTGCACACAGATGGAGAGCTACGTGCGTGCGCGCTAACAGGCAGGCCCTTTATGCCAATAGGAGAGGGATCAGCTGATTAGGACGATCAGCTGATCCCAGCACAGTAGGTGATTGGCTGAATGGGACTGGGCGGCGCTGAGGAGCGCTCTGCTATATATACATCTTGCCTGTCAGTTGCTGGTTGTCTGGCGTTGCGAATGCTTATGTGTTAGCACTCAGACCATAGTCAGATCTCATAGTGTGTTTGTAAGGCTTGGTGGTGTATTCTCCACAGTCAGTATGCAACGCATGAGCTGGCGTGGAGGAGGTACACACACTAGCACCAGGAAACAGGCTATCCCTAGTATAGTGGAGGGGAGGACTGACTCCAATAGGAGATTGTGGCGCACAGAGCCGGTGCAGATCTGACAGCCACAAACAATGCTTTCGTTATAACGTCTCAGCGCAAAGTAGCGCTGAGCGCACAAACCAGAACTGAGGAGATCAGGACAGGTAGACAGAATGAACGCTTGCTAGCTAGCGGCTACTTAGCGACAGCAAGCGTCCAAAACCAGACAGACTGGAATGAGGCAGCCAATGCGATGCGGCGATGGCGTGCCTCACAAAGACAGGACAGGACAGTCAGAAAATAGCAGGATTAAGATAGGTGAACGTAACACAGATAAATATACAATAAGTATGTTTTCCTAGCGTATTACAATTACAGCTATCAATGAAACTATTTGTAACTTCTGACTAACATATGTATATATCGGCAATGAACCGATATATGACATAAGCAGGAACGCTGACTAGGAATGGAGTAACACAGGGAACAGGACTCAGAAGGATTCGCTATCTCTTCGCAGAGATGAACGCAATCCACAAACGGTAACAGAACAGGATTCAGAAGGATTCGTTATCTCTTCGCAGGGATGAACGCAATCCACAAACAGTAACAGAACAGGATTCAGAAGGATTCGTTATCTCTTCGCAGAGATGAACGCAATCCACAAACGGTAACAGGACAGGATTCAGAAGGATTCGTTATCTCTTCGCAGAGATGAACGCAATCCACAAACAGAACCAGGAACAGGATAACTAGCTCAGCACGGGTGTTCACGGTACGCGCAAACTACCAAAACGTGCTGGAAACTGACTAACTGAACACAGGATATAAACAGTTCGTGTACGTATACATCAGCGACACTGATGTATCACGTAACACAAATACAAGGAAAATAATAAACGTGCTGGTATGCATATATATTGGCAATGAACCAATATATGATGCAAAACCAGCAAAGTATCTTTATAACAAGAAACACGATCGGGGGCTAAAGCGACAGCAAGGCAGGCTTAAGCTGAAGCTATGAAAACCCAAGGAAACCCTGCAGGAAGCAGATCTTTATACTGAGGTCATCCAATGGGAGCAGACATGCAGATTCCCACACAGGTGAATGATAATCAGTCACAAGCTGACAGCAGGGAAAGACAGACAAAGCTATGCAACTTGCATGGAAATAGATCAGAACTGCCTGAGCTGCAGCACTAATACTTCCAGTAATAGCTGCTGCAGCAGCGATCATTACAGTACCCCCGCCTTTAAAAGTGGATTCCAGACGCTTTTCAAAACTGAAATTTCCAACAAAACAGTCTGACTGATAATTCATGATGACCGGGACAGCCCGGCAAGACCGAATTCCAGAATCAGTCCCCACAAGACTGGACCCATCAGAACCAGAACCTACAGAACCATGCCCATCAGTACTACAAGCCCCAGTGTGACACCCATCAGAACCATGATTTCCAGAAGAAAGCCCTCCGAAACTCCCTGAGCGATACCCACCGCCTTCCAGGAACAGTTCAGAAACGCCAAAGCCTTTGCAATGCCCACCGGTACTGTCTTTACCAACACAAAACCCACTGTTGAACCAGTCCAAGGCACCAGGACAAGTTTTCTCAGAGACCTCCCAGAACACCTTGAAGCTCCAAAGAGATCCCCATAGGTCAGAATGCCCCTTAGGCTCACATGGAGAACTATCAAGAACCCCTATGGAACCTAGGGCAATTCCCGAGTCAGGGCCACAAGGACAAACATCAATATCAGGGCTTTCAGGGACCAGAACCATCTCTGGGCATGCAGGCAGACTGGCAATATCAGAACGTGTTCCCACTAAGGAAGCATCAGAGCACGCTAACACCTTAGACACACTTGGGCATTCTGGCACACAAAGAACATCTGGGCACACCGGCACAAGAGAAACCTCTGGGCATGTCAAGGAACTGTGAGCCTCAGGGTCAGCCAAGACAGGACCAAAACCAGGACTGGCCAAAAAAAAATCATCATGACTAAACTTCGCAACTACTGGACTTTTACACGAGAATGCTGGATCAGACTTAGATGTCGCTGATTCCAGCAAAGTCAGTAACAAATCAGATTCAGGGGCACTAACAAGACAGGACAAATCTTCTGATGTATGCACTGAACCAGACAGGGACTCCACAACTACCTCTGGACTGGACAGAGACTCATTTAATACACTGGATTGGAGCTCATGAGGCGCTGCAGAACAAGTCAGTATTGCAGCAGCCCCCACTGGACTAGGCAAAACTGAGGAATTCCCTGGACAGGAAGGGAACTCTGGAACCTCTGCCACAGCGGCCAGAGAACCAGAATCTTTCAGGATACAGGGCTGGGTTTCAGGAACACTCATCAGACCGGACTGAAATTCTGAGATTTCTATTATTTTGACCAGAGAATCAGAATTATCCATGTTACAGGGCAAGACTTCTGAAACATTCAGAGGACAGGGCTGGAGTTCCTCGGCTGTTACAACACTGGAGAGGGACTCAACATTGGTTAAATCAGACTGTGTACAGGGCAAGGAATCTGACACACTTGCTGACGAGGACAATATTTCAATGGCTTCTGCTTTGCTGGGCAGAAATTCATCAAGTTTTATTAGAGCAGACTGTAATTCCAAAACAGCTGCTAGACAAGTGAATATTACTGCAACACCAACTGAGGTAAGCAGTGCTTCAGCCTCCTCTGCTAGAGGGTTTAAAGTATCCAAAGTACTGGGTGAAGCATAAGACTCTGCGACCACAGCTTCACTGGACAGGATCACTGAACAGTCCATATTGCTGGGCAAAACCATGGAAGCACCTGCTGGACAGCATAATGATTCTGTGACCTGAGTTTCATTGGAGAGATCTACTGCACAATTCATGGTACAGGGCAAATTTATTGGAAAATTTTCTGAACAAGGTAATAATTCTGCGATTTCAGGTTCACATAGCAGATGCTCTGAACTATTCACGAAACTAGAGCGAGGTGTAGAAACAGGAAGATCAAGACACAATGTTTGCGCATCTGAATCACCATTCATTTGTAAAATTGGAAAATTCAGATGCTGGGGTTCTGAGTTTACTAGACAGGATTGCTGGGACTCGGAAACTGATGCAGTGCACCTACTGGCATCTGCTGGATCAGACAGGAGTTGAACTTTATTAACACAGGTAATTTCTGCAGAAGTGTTTGCAGAGACAGGCAAGATTTTTCTGGTGTCTGTTTCACTAAACAAAGAGTCATGAGTACTGGCTAGACTGGACTCGGAAGTCAGCAGGACCTCTGGATTCTCTGCTGAGAAATTTGCGCAGGGCAAGGTTAAGAATGTATCAGTGGCTTCTGTTTTACTGGGAAGTAACACTGAGTTATCCCTGGTACAGGGTGGAATTGCAGGAACTTCAATTTCACACAAAAAGAGCTCCGAATCACCTGCTGAATCAGCCAAAGGTGCTGAAGCAGGCGGGTCAGAACGCCAAATTTGCGAATTCGGAGTCACATAAAAATCATCCAAAATCAGTTCCCACACATCAATCAAGGGAGCCACACGGTCATACCTACACACACCAGCCTCTATTAGGTTATAGGCTGACTTAATGCATGCGTTCAATACCATTTCACTTTTTGCACTGTAAAATTGACAAAATGAACTTGAATCATTCTTCCATTCACAGACCAGGGCTTCCATCTCTCCCCTCTCGAATGGAGGATCCCATGCATACTTAACAGCGAAACATTTAGGCTGATCACAGTCTGCAGATATGATTGTGGCAGGCACATGTATAGGGTTAATTAGCAGGTGATTGGCAGATTCCTTATTCTTAAGAATTTCCAATACCTGTAGCAAGTGTTGAACTGTAGTGTATGCAAACTTCCCTTGGTTCACAAATAAGTTGATTTGTTCAATACTCTGTAATATCTCATCATAATCATACTCAGATAATTCTTTTAAACAAAAATCTTTATTTTCCCTAGCCAGGGAGGAAAGTTCATTAGTAGTTTCATAAGTCCATTTAACTCCCCTGAAAGACAATTGCTTTTCATTATCTGTTAATGGCAGAATCTCATTATAGGTCTCAGTCGCTAAGGATAATGATTCTGCAGATTGGACACGTTTCTTAGAACGTTTGCGTTTTGCCTTTGACCTTGCGGTTTTTGGTGATTTATTCAAAGCTGCAGGAAAATTATCAGTAACACTTTCTGCTTGCTGCTCATTCTTGCAAGCAATTGAAGGAGCAGCTGATTGGCCTGCTGCTAGGAGTTCATTAAGAGGAAAAGGCAATGGATCTATGCGCAACCAGTTATGGATCACAAACGCTAGAAATTCCAGCGGTCTCTCTTTCAAATCGGAATGATTGAGAACATCAAATGCCCACTGGAATAATTCCCCTTTAAACAAAATATAACTTAGTTGGAGTGCCCAGGTTGAAACAGGAGTCGCTTGGAGATCAGGATTGGTCAGGAACCTGGCACATTCAGAGAAAAACTCATTTTCTGTTTCAGAGCTAAGTTCTTCAAATTTTTTAAAGGAACAGGAACCATAATTAACAGTGTCATACTTTCTGGGAATCCCCCCCACAATGGGGATTGGTAATGGGGTTTTCATAATGTAAGGCTTGGTGGTGTATTCTCCACAGTCAGTATGCAACGCATGAGCTGGCGTGGAGGAGGTACACACACTAGCACCAGGAAACAGGCTATCCCTAGTATAGTGGAGGGGAGGACTGACTCCAATAGGAGATTGTGGCGCACAGAGCCGGTGCAGATCTGACAGCCACAAACAATGCTTTCGTTATAACGTCTCAGCGCAAAGTAGCGCTGAGCGCACAAACCAGAACTGAGGAGATCAGGACAGGTAGACAGAATGAACGCTTGCTAGCTAGCGGCTACTTAGCGACAGCAAGCGTCCAAAACCAGACAGACTGGAATGAGGCAGCCAATGCGATGCGGCGATGGCGTGCCTCACAAAGACAGGACAGGACAGTCAGAAAATAGCAGGATTAAGATAGGTGAACGTAACACAGATAAATATACAATAAGTATGTTTTCCTAGCGTATTACAATTACAGCTATCAATGAAACTATTTGTAACTTCTGACTAACATATGTATATATCGGCAATGAACCGATATATGACATAAGCAGGAACGCTGACTAGGAATGGAGTAACACAGGGAACAGGACTCAGAAGGATTCGCTATCTCTTCGCAGAGATGAACGCAATCCACAAACGGTAACAGAACAGGATTCAGAAGGATTCGTTATCTCTTCGCAGGGATGAACGCAATCCACAAACAGTAACAGAACAGGATTCAGAAGGATTCGTTATCTCTTCGCAGAGATGAACGCAATCCACAAACGGTAACAGGACAGGATTCAGAAGGATTCGTTATCTCTTCGCAGAGATGAACGCAATCCACAAACAGAACCAGGAACAGGATAACTAGCTCAGCACGGGTGTTCACGGTACGCGCAAACTACCAAAACGTGCTGGAAACTGACTAACTGAACACAGGATATAAACAGTTCGTGTACGTATACATCAGCGACACTGATGTATCACGTAACACAAATACAAGGAAAATAATAAACGTGCTGGTATGCATATATATTGGCAATGAACCAATATATGATGCAAAACCAGCAAAGTATCTTTATAACAAGAAACACGATCGGGGGCTAAAGCGACAGCAAGGCAGGCTTAAGCTGAAGCTATGAAAACCCAAGGAAACCCTGCAGGAAGCAGATCTTTATACTGAGGTCATCCAATGGGAGCAGACATGCAGATTCCCACACAGGTGAATGATAATCAGTCACAAGCTGACAGCAGGGAAAGACAGACAAAGCTATGCAACTTGCATGGAAATAGATCAGAACTGCCTGAGCTGCAGCACTAATACTTCCAGTAATAGCTGCTGCAGCAGCGATCATTACAGTGTTTGAACCAGGTGGACCTGGGGATTCACACTTATCCAGATTACTGTGTTATTACTGTGTTATACTTTAGACCAGTTCCAGGGTGTTGAGACCACGGACCTCACACCCAAGCTTAGGAATACTGTGTCATTGCTGTGTTATTCTTTAGACTAGTTCCTGGGTGTTGAGACCACGGACCTCACACTCTAGACTAGGCCTCTGCTTGATATCTGTTATGACCTATTGCTCTCTTGACCCTTCTACTGCTCTCTGATTCGGTACCTATGTATATCTGATTACCTGTTGCCAACCCTGCCTGTCCCTGGTTACCGAATCAGCCTTCTGTCTCTGTACCTTATCTGCTCGTGTGTTGCCGACCCGGCCTGGCCGACCCTTCTACCTGTGACACCCCCCCCCCCCCCCCCGGTGGGGTGTCCAGTAGCTGCAGGGACTCCCTGTCCCTCAGAGGGACCTCTCTGCAATCCAGTCAGGGACTCTATCTCATAGGAGTCCTTTGACTGCAGTAGAGTCTGACTCCCAGCAGTTCATGGAATCACTGGCTCTCTGGGTATCTCCAACCCTGACTAGGAGATACTCGTTATACGGTCTAGGGTCACCTGCTCCTCAGGTAGTCCAGGCTCATATACTGTTGCACCAAACACTTACACTTTATCAGGTGTCCAGAGGTTAGTTATACTTGTATTATTGGTGATTCTGCAGATCATCAATAATCAGGTATATATATCTGTATTGTTGGTGATACTGCAGATCACCAATAATCAGATTCTCTCTGTGTGCTGACACCGATCGTTACAGTAACACAGGGGTATAAAAGAGGCACAGGGGGAACAGAGGCGGACAAAAGAGGCAAGAAAAGAGATGAGATGGGAACATGAGGTCACACAGAGGGACACAAAAGAGGCACAAACTGAGGGGAGACAGAGGGGGACAAAACAGGCACAGAAAGAAAAGAGGGGGACAAAAGAGAACAGATAAAGGATAAGAACGGACCTACAAATCCCTATCTCATTTGTTAACAGGGGACTACCTGTATTTTGCTAGTATTTGGCTCCACCCACAACATACCATGGTCACGCCCACTTTTGGCCACATCACGCTGTGCATGCCGCTTTCTTCAGTGTCTGAGCCATGCACACTTTTCGCCACAGCGCACTTCACGCATGGACACGTGGGTGGTGTGGCTAGTGGGCGGGCACAACAACCAGTGGGTGGCCCAGGGAGGGGGGGCCCAGGCCTGATGATGTGTAAGGGGCCTCTGAATGCTAAACACTTATCCACCATTGAGGAAGAGAGCGGATGCATGCGAGTTAGAAGATGTCAAGAATGCAGAACCTATGAGCTCCTCCCATACTTGATCCCATAATTTTGAGAACTTCTCCCAAGTTGCAGCTCCCAGTAGACACTTTGGTCATTTGTGTCTCTGGTATCTCATGGAGAAACCTGTGATCAGTCTGGTTAGATGGTAGACTAAAAAGGCTCCAATTTGCTGGTCACATTTATCTGCTTAAATAGGAAGCGATCACAGTAAATCTATCATCTGAGTGATCAAAAAAAAAAATCACAATATTGTCCATGACTTGAACTTCTCAATTCTCATACACATGAGTTTCTCTACTCTTGACCTCTGTTAAGTCCCCTATTGACCACTTTATCTATACCTTGCCTGGCACTGAAGAAACAAATGCAGAATCCAGGTGACAGGGGCTTCAAGTTCTGGAAGGGCTGAAAACATGGTAGTCCTAAAGTTCTAAAGTTAGTGCAGCAGAATGCACAGCCATCAGCAGGCATTGAAAGATGATAAAGCTAACCAGCGGTTAGGAACATTCAACATAAATGTCCACAGGTTGGAAAAATATAAGGATACTTAGGTCCACTTGATGTCAATGAGTGGACTGTAAGGTTTGTAGATCAATAAACCATTCAAGCTCAGTACCTAACAGGCTGAGGTACATAGCTTACGGCAAAATAGACCTTAAATTTAACAGACTAATAAACACAGCTTAATACCATTGTAGGCAGAAAACTAAGTACTGAATATGACTCCATGACATAGTCAGTGAACTATAAAGAGGCCTAGAGTGTCATTGCTCATCTCCAAAGATCACAGACTCTCGGTGTTGGTGTAGATGCCGGATGAAGTGTAGTGTTGCAAACAAGAGCAATCTCTTGCCTAAGCCATGCCCCTCACAAACTGATGGCCATGGGGTGGAGAGTTGGATGGAGCAGGACTAGGCTCACAGGAAGAAATATTTCTTTAACATCATCAATTTTTAGATCTATGGATCATTTTCCACTGAAAAGCTATAGTTCATTTCTGATTCTGACATGTAAGATATTCAGTTGGAATTTATCTGGTTTAAAGAGAGTCTGAAGCGAGAATAAATCTCGCTTCAGAGCTCATAGTTAACAGGGGCATGTGTGCCCCTGCTAAACCGCCGCTATCCCACGGCTTAACGAGGGTCCCTGTCTCCCCAAATCCCCTCCGTAATGCGGGGGAGCACTTCCTGGTTGGGGCAGAGCTAACCACCGCAGCCATGCCCCACGCGCGTCTGTCAGCGCGTCTCTCCGCCTCTCCCCCGCCCCTCTCAGTCTTCCTTCACTGAGAGGGGCGGAGCAGAGGCGGCGATGCGCGGCTGATAGACGCGAATGTAGGCAGGGCTGCAGCCGTTAGCCCTGCCTCCAGGAGCGACCAAGCCTGCGACCAAGTGTCGCAGTGGGGGGTTTGGGGGTGAAGGGACCCCCGTTTAGCGGCGCATATGCGGCGGTTTAGCAGGGGCACACATGCCCCTGCTAACTATGAGCTCTGAAGCGAGATTTATTCTCGCTTCAGAGTCTCTTTAAGCTATGTTCATATTGCATGAAACAGATAATTTGGGTGCACAGCCCAGATCAGTAAATTAGGTGCCACCATAGACCACAATGTAATTTGCTATGGCGGCGCCAATGAAGTCATTTGGGTGCCAGGGTTCAGCAATCGTATAGCCAAGACAAGACTCCGGCTACTGGAGGAGGCAGCAGCCGGCTAAGGTCAGTAAGCAGCACCCGGATACCGGCACAGCTAGTGGTGGAGGGTGGAGGTATGTAACCTGGCAACCACAATTTGGCTGTTATGTAGCCAGACCCAAAATTGGTTGTGGCATGATGGTCACTATCAGCTCAATTACTGTTAGGCATAGGCAACTGGCCAAGGGGTAACTGTAGGTAGGAGGGATGTTGGTATTAGGTGGATTTTGCGGGGGTTAGAGTTAGGCACAGGTAGGAAGTAGGTTAGTGTTAGACGTAGGTAGGGAAGGATTACTGTGAGGAACATCTAAGGGAAGTTGATAGTACAGTGTCTGTAACGTTACCAATGTTGCAACGGTATCTGTCAAACTGCAGCTTCTGGACAAATCGGTTGGCACCATAGACAATGGAAAATATCAGCAAGCCAGCGCCAAAAAGTGAAATTCAGGCGACAGGTGACACCCAATAGTTATTATTTTTTGTGGGGGTTTTTCTGTTTTGAAGCTGGGGACAAAGGGGAAATTAGGGGAAGTAGGTGGTAATTATCATTTTGGGTGCAGGGGGTACGGTTAGGCATCAGGAAGGGGGTTTGCGCAGGGATGGGTCTTAGGTTAGGCACCACCAGGGAGGGTCTTAGGGTTAGGCACCACCAGGGGGGTTTTAGGGTCAGGCACCACTGGGGGGGGGGGGGAAGACTTAGGGTTACAAACCACCAGGAAGAGGGTCTTAGGGTTAGGCACCACCAGGGGGTTTTAGGGTTAGACACCACCAGTGGTGTCTTAGATTAGGCACCACCAGGGAGGGTCTTAGGGTTAGGCACCAGAATGGGAGGGAGGGTTTAGGTTTAGGCACCACCAAGGAGGGTCATAGGGTTAGGCACCACAAAGGGGGTCTTAGGTTTAGGCACCGTCAGGGAGGTCTTAGGGTTAGGCACCACCATGGGGGGGGGTTAGAGTTAGGCACCACCAGGGAAAGTCTTAGGGTTAGGCACCACAAGTGGGGGGATCTTAGGGTTAGGCACCACCAGGCCCCCCCTGGTCCCCCCGATTAGGTATCAGTAGTGGAGGGTTCTGTGTGAGAGTATTATTATTATTATTAATTGTATTTATAAAGAGCCAACATATTACACAGCACTGGACAATAAATAGGGATACATATATTGCAACAAGGAGTGACAGACAGAGAGGTAGCAAACGGTTATACAACATAGCACAAGGGTATACATGCAATCAGGGTATAAAATGTGGTCTACAGAGACCGGCAAAACAAGTCCGAGTTAGTCCATGGGAAGGGTGTCATTGCTGGGGTAGCAAGATTAAGAAGGACACACTAAGGGAGTGAGAGGCCCTGCCAATGCCTACAATCTAAAGGAAAGGTAGGGTAAGCTTTAGCTATAGTACAGTATTGGTAACAAGTACCGATATTTTACTAACAAACATTAACACTTTAAAAATAGTTCAGTATCGGTAAATTTACTGATATTCTATTATCAGCATTAATCAACCACTTGATCCAACACCCAAAATACCCAGAAACTCTTATAAATGTACAACCTACTGCACAATATAAAAATATGAATTTAAATGCCCCCTACAGTGAAATAACTTCTAGCGGCGCTCATCAGACAACGGCTGAAGAATTCTCTCCTCAGAACTCAGAGAGGAAACGCCGAAACGGTTAAATCCTACAAATTGTATTTACAGGAACAAAGGGAATGACAATGTCATTATTCTCTGATTAAATTAAGTAATCCAAAACTTCCTCAGCCTGCGGATTTGTCTCCAGCGCCAGTACGGAGGGCTCCGCGTGATGCGCGCACAAACAAAACTCTGACAGGTAGTAATTTGATGTATTTGTTTATTTCAGCAGCTAAGTCAGTAATTAAAACATTCAGTATTCTGCGCCCGCCATCTCCGGTCCAATCAATGCTCATATCATTTGGCGCTTATCGCGGCTTAAAGGTTAATCTGTTTAATTTGTATTCTCTTTATGCATTCTACTTGGTTGCCTCGCGACCTTAAACTTCTCCATACAGAGCGGATATTTCCACCTTTCCTACCTTGGATGAGGACAAATGGTGCAAAGACGCTCTCATAGTACTTTTTGCCCAGCGCTGATGGTCATCTGGGTTTTTTTGGTAAGATTTGGTGGGGGCTACTAGCAGCCACCAGCAACCCAGGGCTGGTTCTATAATTTTTGATGCCTGAGGCAAACTTTTGAGGATGCCCCCCCCCCCCCCCTACACACACACACACACACACACACACTTTGGAATGATCACGCACCTGACAATTTACTCTGATTCATGTAATCTTCTCACATGACATGCTTTTGGCTAAAGATTGAACCCTGCTCAGGCAGGACTCTTATAGCGACCGGCCTGATGGCGCACATGCGTGACTTCAGCCAAAATCGGTGGCTTACCGGAGCCACCAGTGGGACCATGGGAAAGACCAAGAGGACGCCGGTGGACCTCGTGGGCTATGGGGGGGGGGGGGGGGGGGCTGGAGGAAGCCCCAGGTAAGTCCAGAATTTCCTTTTTTTCTTACTGCTCAGGGTCCCGTTATCCGAATACTAGTATCTATTTTTGGTAACTAGTAACTTTTTTTTTTTTTACTAGTAACTTTTTTTGCGCTTCATTCCTAATTGCAGATGCTCCCACTGGTGCAGGGAGAACAGGCTGGTCCTTAACGCAGCAAAAACTGTGGAGATGATTATCGATTTCAGGAAGCATGCCCCCTCACCACCACCAATCCACATTGACGGCACTGAAGTGGCGATAGTTCCCTGCGTTCACCTCCTGGGCACCACCATCTCAAACGACCTGAGATGAAAGGCTAACACCAGCTCCACCATGGCAAAGGCCCAGAAAAGGCTCTTCTTCCTCCGACAGCTGAAAAAGTTTGGTATGCCCCATCAGGTCCTCACAAGATTCTACTCTGCCACCATAGAATCTATCCTCTGCTCTTCCGTCCTGGTCTGATACTCTGGTTCCTCCATCAGCAACAGACAAAAACTCCAGAGAGTCATTAGATCAGCAGAGAGAATCATCGGGAAACCCCTTCCTCCACTTGACCTACTCTACAACTCGGGACTACGCACTAGGGCGCTGAAGATAGCCATGGATCCCTCTCATCCTGGCCACTGCTACTTCAGTCGCCTACGTTCAGGGCGTTGATTCCTGGTCATCCCCACAAGGACCACGAGGCACAGAAACTCTTTTTTCCCTTCTGCAGTCAATCTCCTGAACTCCACCCACGTTTCACCCACACCCCATCCTTCTCAGGTTCACAGATGTGGTCCTGTCACAGTCACAGTCGTGTGCCTGGAACCTATGGCACTGGCTGCCCTCATGGGCCAAGCCCTCATAGCCTCTCACCACTATCTGTATATTTTATATAGTATCTTGTTAAATGCTTTATCATGTATGTCTCTTGTTTAGTGCACTATTGTTCATGCCCTTGTAGATGTTGAGCTCTGAATGTGCCAAACCCAATTCCAGGCATGATCCTGGCTGGCATGCTTGGCGAAATAAATGATTCTGATTCTGATTACTAAAATATGAGAATTGTTAAAAAGAACTTAAAAGAGGGACACCCCATGAGTCATTTACATAAACATACTGTACATGAGCAGCTACATGCCAACTGTGAAATATTGTGTTTATATATGTTGGGGTCACACTTCAATCTGTTCTTTACTTTACTTACTGTTAGACGGCACATTACACTTGCTTTTTTAGTAGGAGGGCTTTTCAGTCTCCTGCAGTCCCCTATAGTTTCCTAGTAGTTTGGGTCACCCTGAGCTGCTTGGTTACTCTGTTGTATTGGTCCAAGCCCCTATCCCATACAGCCATATCAATCCCTTCCATGTACTTATGAGGACTAGTGTTGGGCGAACAGTGTTCGCCACTGTTCGGGTTCTGCAGAACATCACCCTGTTCGGGTGATGTTCGAGTTCGGCCGAACACCTGATGGTGTTCGGCCAAACCGTTCGGCCTCATGGCAGAACTAAGAGCGCATGGCCGAACGTTCCCCGAACGTTCGGCTAGCGCTGTGATTGGCCGAACGGGTCACGTGGTTCGGACCCGAACGCGCTCTGATTGGCCGAACTGTCACGTGGTTCGGGTAAAAAAATACCCGAACCACGTCACATCTCCGCCATTTGTCTGTGGGTTTAGCTTTGGGTAGGCAGGCAGGGTAGTTCGCGCTTCAGCCACGCTAGCCAGGGTCCCCCCAGTCATTGTGTCGCTGCTGGGAATAGTAGTACACCGCTCGCTCAGCCACACTATATAGCATTCTGTTTACTGCCACTCTGTGTCTGCTGGGAATAGTAGTACACCGCTCGCTCAGCCACACTATATAGCATTCTGTTTACTGCCACTCTGTGTACCTCGCTCAGCCACACTATATAGCATTGTGTTTACTGCCACTCTGTGTCTGCTGGGAACAGTACTACACCGCTCGCTCAGCCACACTATATAGCATTCTGTTTACTGCCACTCTGTGTCTGCTGGGAACAGTACTACACCGCTCGCTCAGCCACACTATATAGCATTCTGTTTACTGCCACTCTGTGTACCTCGCTCAGCCACACTATATAGCATTGTGTTTACTGCCACTTTGTGTCTGCTGGGAATAGTAGTACACCGCTCGCTCAGCCACACTATATAGCATTGTGTTTACTGCCACTCTGTGTACCTCGCTCAGCCACACTATATAGCATTGTGTTTACTGCCACTCTGTGTCTGCTGGGAACAGTACTACACTGCTCGCTCAGCCACACTATATAGCATTGTGTTTACTGCCACTCTGTGTACCTCGCTCAGCCACACTATATAGCATTCTGTTTACTGCCACTCTGTGTCTGCTGGGAATAGTAGTACACCGCTCGCTCAGCCACACTATATAGCATTCTGTTTACTGCCACTCTGTGTACCTCGCTCAGCCACACTATATAGCATTGTGTTTACTGCCACTCTGTGTCTGCTGGGAACAGTATTACACCCCGTCGCTCAGCCACACTATATAGCACTGTGTTTACTGCCACTCTGTGTCTGCTGGGAACAGTACTACACCGCTCGCTCAGCCACACTATATAGCATTGTGTTTACTGCCACTCTGTGTACCTCGCTCAGCCACACTATATAGCATTGTGTTTACTGCCACTCTGTGTACCTCGCTCAGCCACACTATATAGCATTGTGTTTACTGCCACTCTGTGTCTGCTGGGAACAGTAGTACACTGCCGCTCACTCAGTCACCCCATTACTATATAGCATTGCTGGGATCTGTAGTACTCTGCTCACCCACCCATACCATTGTACTGCCAGTCAGTGTGTATATTGCTGGGATCAGTAATACTCCACTCAACGTCAACCACTATATGAGCTCACCATGAGTTCCTCAGAGACCTCCGCTGTGAGCAGCACTCCCAACAACAGCAACAGCCAACGCCCCACGCAAGCTATAACATCCACCCCAGCAGCCAGTGGTCAGCAGCAGCCCTCCCCGGAGGAGAACGTTGTGTCCATCGGTCCGGCGCTAGAGCGATTATTGAGGGCTGCCATTGAGGAGATGATGGGGCCTGATGTGGAGGAGGAGGTTGGGCTCAGGCCAGCATCCCAAGTTAATGTTGAGGACGATGAGGGGTCTGTGTCTGGGGATGTTGGGGTGGCAGAGGTGGTGGGTGGGTCAGACTCAGGAGAAGAGTTGTATGATGAGGATGATGATCTGGACCATCTGTATGTGCCTCAGAGTCCGACCCCAGAAAACATGTTGTATCGTGTGTTTAGGTACTAAAATCTGCGTTCCCACTTCCCAGTACTGCCCGGGTCCACGGATCCATATAATTTTTTGGGCAGCACTATCAAACTGTGGTACTATGAGTGAGTTGCCATGGTCCTTCTGTGCTGTCACACTCACCGTCTGTCTGCAGATGGATTGTTCAACACAGCTACGCCATCTGACATGTAGGCCTTGACCATCTTCTCCAGGCAATTGGTGTTGGAGGACGTGGAACTGCCCGATTGCTGTTCTGTGGGCTGCTGCATGGGTGTCAGAAAATGTTCCCACTCCAAGGACACTGCCAATACCATTCCCTTTTGGGCACTAGCAGCGGCTTGTGTTCTTTGCTGCCCTCCTGGTCCTCCTGGGTTTGCTGAAGTCAGTCTGTCAGCGTACAACTGGCTAGAGAAGGAGGAGGATGTCAATCTCCTCTCTAAAGTCTCCATCCTCAAGGGCCTGCTGGAATTGTTCCATTTTTGACCTGTCTGACACTTTCTTCAATCAGTTTTTTAACATTGTGTTTGTATAAACTGGGTATAAACCCAGTAATTGGTGTTGTCCAGAATAATGAATAATAATGAATAGTGAATAATGCGCGGGTCGCGTAGCATGAATTGAGCCATGTGTGCCAGAGAATCCTGCCGGACTCCTCTGTCTTCATGTTCTTGTGAGCGTTGTGATTGTTGTGATGCACCATATTCGTCACCAGCATCACTTTCTTCCTCTTCTGCTGTCCATTCCCGCTAAATTGTGGAAGTCCAACGTGCACCTCTCTGTCCCTCGGCAGTGGGGGCATCCAATTCCTGCTCCAACTCCAGCTGTTCCTCGTCCTGTTCTTTGTCATAGCTGGGACCAGCGTTTCCTGAGGCAGGTTGCTTGATGTTGGTACCATCACGCTGATCGTTTTCATCTTCAGATTCCCCCACTTGCATCATGCCAGCGGTTTCCATCTTCAACATTGATTTCTTCAGTAAACACAGCAGTGGTATTGTAATGCTGACTGTAGAGTTGTCGCTGCTCAGTCACAAGCAACGTGGATTGCTCAAAATTTTGGAGGACTTGGCAGAGATCCAACATGGTGGCCCAATCAGATCCACAGAAGCTTGGTAGCTAGCTGCTGGAATGCGCCTCGGCACTGCGCAAAAGCGTGCTAGCATGTGCAGCATAGAATTCCAGCGCGTAGGGAGGGACATCACCCAGCGAGCGATGGTGCGCTACATTGAAGCGCTCCTGCATCTCTTGGTGAGTCCTTCAGAAGCGGTACTGGACTTTAAAAAATGTTTTTTTTTTCCTTCAACAGAAGATCTGCCACGTTGGAGTGAGGAGGACGCCGCCGACCCCGACACCAAGCTGAACCCCGGCGAACTCCAAGCAGAGGATCTTCAGGAACCCTCAAGGCTTTGAGCAAGCTGAGGAGGATCAGCAGTCCCGACGAGACCTCTCCTCATATGTGACTGTGTGCAGTGGAGTAGAGCTCCCCAGAACAACCTCTCACTTGTCACTTTGTGACTGGTCACTTTGTCACTTTGTCATTTTGTCACTTTGTCACTTGTCACTTTGTCACTTTGTCATTTTGTCACTTTGTCATTTTGTCACTTTGTCAGTCACTTTGTCACTTGTCACTTGGTCACTTGTCACTTTGTCACTTGGTCACTTGTCCAGATGATCTCGGTACACCTCCTGCGATTCAAATTCCTGCACACATTGCTCTGGGATTTGGGTGTGATGAATGATGCATCTAACTGGCCACCGGAGGCAATTAAGGCCTTCAAAACATTGAAAGCAGCTTTCTGTTCCGCCCCCATTTTGCGTCATGTTGAGTTGTTGACGTCATGTTCATCCTCGGCCTCGTCTTGCATTTCAGTGCAAGGTGCATTTTCCACAGAAAAGGGTTGTGAATCCGGGCACAACATTTGTGGCTGTTCCATTGATCTTTCACAGGTAGAAGATTGTGGGGGTGGGAATAGCTCCTCCGAATAGCCCATTGTGTCCTGAAAACTACTCATTGCATTGCTTTGCGCACGCATTTTTTTTTGTCCTCATGCAAGGCCTGAGTTGCGCCTGAAAGCGTGGCCTTCTCCTCCTGCGCCTCCTCCTGTTCCATCACGTCTGCTGCTGCTGGGTTAGCGTTGCCGCCCGGTCCCTGTTTATTGAACCTCTTATCTTTATTACATTTATGACTGCCTGGCAGTACAAAGCATGCTATCCGTACGCTTCTTGTCCTCATGCAAGGCCTGAGTTGCGCCTGAAAGCGTGGCCTTCTCCTCCTGCGCCTCCTCCTGTTCCATCACGTGTGCTGCTGCTGCTGCTGGGTTAGCGTTGCCGGTCCCTGTTTATGGAACCTCTCATCTTTATTACATTTATGACTGCATAGCGGTAAAAAGCATGCTATCCGCACGCTTCTTGTCCTCATGCAAGGCCTGGGTTGTTGTGTCTCAAAAAGCGTGGCCTTCTCCTCCTGCGCCTCCTCCTCCTGTTCCATCACGTGTGCTGCTGCTGGTGCTGGGTTAGCGTTACCGGTCCCTTTTCCTGGAACCTCTTCTCTGTATTACATTTATGACTGCATGGCGACAAAAAGCATGTTACCTGTGCAAAGAAACATGACATTTTCCGCATTTAAAAGACAGTTTTTCCTTTGAAACTTTACAATCAATTTTCTCAAAAACTATAAGCTCTTTTTCAAATATTTTTTTTCTTCTTGTACCCACTCCCAAGGTGCACATACCCTGCTAATTTGAGGTATGTAGCATGTAAGGAAGCTTTACAAAGCACGAAAGTTCGGGTCCCCATTGACTTCCATTATGTTCGGAGTTCGGCACGAACACCCGAACATCTAGGTGTTCGCCCAACACTAATGAGGACCAATAGTCAGAAACAGGCTGCCTGGGTGTTGGCTTGGTGTGGCTCTGTAAAATTTATAAAGCTATAGGCTTGCTATACACCAGCGGTTCTGGATGTAAGCCTGGCTTCAGAGGCATAAACAGATAATTTGCACATTCAGCAGTGTGCATTGTGGGTAACCACAGTTGTTCACTTAAAATACCCCTTACCCCACCTTGGCCCCAATATTTTTAATATTATTTTGTTACTGGTGTTGTGCGATAAGCACATAGCACCATCCTCCCACCTCCAGCGACCCCTGTTACCCCGTTCTGCCATCAAATATGGGCAGGGAGGTAGTGGCAGCTCTTCCTCCCCCCTGCCCACCCATAACTCTGCCCCCTCCACTCACTGCTATAGTTCCCGTTATGATCCACTGCACAGAGTGTGCAGGGGAGCTGCGCTGTATGTGGTCTTGTGGTGGTTAAAGGTCGGAAGGATATCCAACCTTAATTATGACAAGCCCGGCCCGCTGTGTGCAGTGGATCATAAGGGGAACTATAGAGGCAAGAGGAGGGGGCTGAATTATGGATGGGCAGAAGGGACAAAGAGCTGCCACTTCCTCCCCGCCCATATTCTACGTCCTGCTCAGTCGAAAGATTACGACTGAGCAGAACAGGGGCTACAGGAGGTGCTGGAGGGGGGAAGGATTGGTGCTGTGTGCTAGTCTCTGGGCGGCAGAAAAGTGATCCGCTGTCATAGGCTGAAGCCTATGACAGCCGATCATGCTGATTGGCTGGCAGGGGGAAGGAGGGTTAAAAAAAAAATAAAGACATTTATGAAAAAATAAACAAATAAATATATAAAAAAAAAATAAGCATTGGGGGAGCAATCACAGCCCACCAATAGAAAGCTCTGTTGGTGGGCAGAAAAGGGGGTGAGGAATCACTTGCGTGCTGAGTTGTACAGCCCTGCAGGGAGCCCTTAAAGCTGCGGTGACCTATTATGTAAAAAAGGCCTGGTCATTAGGGGGGTTTAAGACCACGGTCCTCAAGAGGTTAAAGCTGAATTATCACAATGTACCTTCTGTCTTAAGATGGCAATCCACACCAAGCATTGCTTTTTAGTAGGAGGGTTTTTTCTGTCTTTTTTAGTCCCCTATACATTCCTAGTGGTTTTGGGTCACCCCGAGCTGCTTGGTTATTCGAATATATTGTGTTCATCCTGAATATGGTTAGTAAGTGAGAACTAACTGTTCAGAGTAATGACTTTAAAGGTACATATGTATCTGTGAATTCATCTGCATATGTACACTTACAATCATTATAATAGTTTAGATTCAATCAGTAAGTACAAGCTGCTTTCATTACAGAGTTGTATTATAAGGCTCGTTCCGCTAACAGGACCTCGTGATAGAATTCCGACTGCTGTGTATGGAGGGTGCAGCGTAGAGAAGTCCTTGAACAATCTGCACTATCAAGAAAATCTCTCTTTGGAGAGATAGGAAGCAGGTGTTAGGGGGCCTTGAGGTGCAGAGTTTAAAGAGAAACTCCAACCAAGAATTGAACTTTTTCCCAATCAGTAGCTGATACCCCATTTTACATGAGAAAGACAATGATTTTCACAAACAGACCATCAGGGGGCGCTGTGTGACTGATTTTGTGCTGAAACCCCTCCCACAAGAGGCTCTGAATACCGCGGTACTGCTGGCAAACTGCCACAATGTAACAATGTTCAGAGACAGGAAATAGCTGTTATTAGCTATCTGTAACAGACAGAGCAGCTAGAAACAGCTAAATAACCTGCCCACAGTAACAATGTCACCATGTAATAAATGTCAGAATGTGAATCTGGGAGAGGAAAGATTTTACAATGAGCAAACACTGACTAAATCATTTATACATAATTATGGTAAAAAATGAAGCACTTTTTTTACTACATTATTTTCACTGGAGTTCCTCTTTAATGTATATCAGACTAAGAACGACAGTTGTTAATGTGCAATTATATTTAAGTGCTGCACATTTGTACCAGCAACTATGAAGTTATCTGGCATTGTCAGGGCCGATCAGGCTGGGGTGATGATGAGGTCTATTGACTGAAGAATTTGTTATGTATTTACCTTGTTGCGTGAATGCTTAGGTGGGTTGGGGTGATATTTTCCTTGCTTTCCTGTCCTTGGGCATGTGAATAGGCAAACCATCAGAAAATAAATTGCATTTCATGTAAGACCCAAAGGCCCATATGCAATTCCCTTTGTCCCTCTCACTTTTTCTCCTCTTCTAGGTAATATTTTCACACCTCAGCAACAAAATGCCTTTTGAAGTGCAACTGAGATGACTAATAGAAAAAATAATCATGGCCAGTCAGAGAGGAAGCTTTGGCATGCGACCAATCAGGCAGGGGTACTGGCACCAGACTGGCCAATCATAGCTGCCTGCTGCTCCTTTTGTTAACTGGTGCCGATGATCTCGCGGGCAGGACCAAGGCACTGTCATTGGCCAATCACTCCACTTCGATCAGTAGCAGTGACATATTGGGGTCCGTTTCCACTAGAGCGAATCTGAATGAATTAAAAAAAACGCTCAAACGCTACAAACTCTAGCGCTTTTTAAAAGTGCTAGCGTAATGAAACCCTATGGGCCCTTTCTTATTTAGCGCAAATTGCCCAACAGTGTCTGTATATCTATATCTATCTATCTATCTATCTATCTATCTATCTATCTATCTATCTATCTATCTATATCAGGTCTCCCTTAGAATTGGTGACAGGCTGCACTTGGCAGAAGTGGCCTCATCCTTAAATTACTACGTACGCATGCTGATGCATGAATGACAGATGGATTTTACACACAGAAAGCATTAATGGGGAGGGGTTGTTGTTGTTGTTATTGTTGTTGCGTTGTCCTGTTTTCTTTTCCTTTTTATTTCTTTTTTGTTGTTGTTGTTTTTCTTCTCTTTTGTATTTTTTTCCAGCTGACAGAGGGGATTTCAGCATTTGGAAAAAAAGGATTCTCGTAAGAACTGATGAAAACAAGGAGCGATTTAATCCCGCCGTGCCCTGATTAGACACGTCTATGAAGGCCACGGCGTCCAGACCTACATCTATTCCAGCAATCCGGCCTCCTTGTTGTTATTATTAAAGCTTTTTTTTTTACTTTTTACTTGTTTTTATTTTATTTGTGGAATTCAAGTGTGTTCACATCACATCTCTGATTCAAAAGCAGGAGAGGAAAAAAATAAATAAACACGAGATTTGAAGTTTCAATTTACACTTTTTCCAGGAAAACAGATTTTATATTTGTGTATTTTTGACACTGCAAAGCAGCCAGTTGATGTGTCTGCAGCTGAAGCAGAGCATGCTGGGAGATCTGCCATATTAACTTCTATTAATACATAGATCTAGAATACTGGAGAGTTACGGGGAACGGCTATAGACACAGGGGCACTACTAAAAAAAAAAGGATAGCATGGTGCCCCTGGACCCATAGGCTCCTGATTAAAGGATACCCGAGGTGACATGTAAAATCATGAGATAGACATGGGCATGTACAGTGCCTAGCACACAAATAACTAGGCTGTGTTCCTTTTTTTCTTTCTCTGCCTGAAAGGGTTAAATATCAGGTATGTAAGTGGCTGACTCAGTCCTGACTCAGACAGGAAGTGACTACAGTGTGACCCTCACGGATAAGAAATTCCAACTATAAAACACTTTCCTAACAGAAAATGGCTTCTGAGAGCAGGGAAGAGATAAAAAGGGTCAATAGTTCATAGATTTTAGCTCTGGCATTAATTAAATGAATGTGTCATTGAGCAAAAACAATAAAACAGTTAAAACTTAAAAAGTACATTTAAACATAAAATACAACTGGAGTATCTTAAAAAGTCATTTTTAGGAGAAGGAAGATAGATACAATCATTTATTTCATTCATTTATTTTCGCCTCCGGTGTCCTTTAAATATGCATGCAATGCAAACAGAAAGAGGGGCAAATGTTCATTTAATTGGTAAAGTCAGTCAGCAAACTTAAAGGACAACTGAAGTGAGGAGTATATGGAGGCTGTCATATTTATTTCCTTTTAAGCAATACCAGTTGCCTGGCTGTCCTGCTGATCCTCTGCTTCTAATACCTTTAGCTATAGCCCCTGAACAAGCATGCAGCAGATCAGGTGTTTCTGACGTTATTGTCAGATCTGACAAGATTAGCTGCATGCTTGTTTCTGGTGTAATTCAGACACTACTGCAGTCAAATAGATCAGCAGGGCTGCCAGGCAACTGGTATTGCTTAACAGGAAATAAATATGGCAGCCTCCATATCCCTCTCACTAAAGGAGTGTGTGTGGCCTGACAGTACCAGATCTCGTATGGGCTGAACCAATTTATAATGCATTCTGTAAGGAGACATTCAGTTTCATGAAGTAATGTGGCAGCAGGGACGGTGCGTGCAGCCAGTCTGTAAATTGTAAAAGTTAAAATACATGTAAACATGTACAAATAAGAACTACATTTCTTGCAAAGTAAAATGAGCCATAAATTACTTTTCTCCTATGCTGCTGTCCCTTGCAGTCAGTAGTAGAAATCTGACAGAACTGACAGGTTTTGGACTAGTCCACTGCTTCTTGTGGGATTTTTAGCATTTTGTTTATAGTACAAAGATGCATTCTTTCTCCCCCTACCTATATGCCCACTATTCTCTCAGTTTGGCTGAGTAACTGGCATTTGGTAAGTGCTTTTGAAAATAGAAGAAACCCTTAGAATCCCCCATTAAGAGATGGACTAGACCAAAATCTGTCAGTTCCATCAGATTTCTACTATTTACTGTGACAGCAACATAGGAGAAAAGAAATTCACCAGAAGATTTACATTAATAATGTAATCTGCCCGTCAATACATGGGCAGATCGACCATGAAACAGTTCTCTCTGTGATCGAATCTAATCAGAGAGGGATCTGTTGCCTGCCCATACACCACATACTGCAGACCAATTTCCAATAGATTTTTAGCATGAAATCTATCAGAAATCGGCCTAGAGCTTCTGAAATACATCAAGTCCTGGGGCAGGGTTTTTTCAGGCGATTGCGCGCACCGATGTGCTCCGTCAATGATGCGCTCTGCTCCGTCATCAATCTACCAGCGGCGATCATTGCACAGCGCTGCAATCTGTCCCCTAGAGAGGCTGAAGAGCGATCGGCTGTTATAGGCTGGTGGAGGGAGGGAAAAAATATAAAGAAAATGGACAAATTTATTAAAAAAATACTCTATAGAGCCAAATTATTCCATGTCATGCACTGATGAGGATCAAACAATCCGAAACAGTCTGTATGCATTTTGGATTATTATGGCTCTGTACAAATTAACAAACTGACACATCATTGCATTCTAGCGGTTCTGGAGGTGTGTTTAGCTTCTAAGGGTAACAATGGTTAATTTGCATATATTCAGCAGTGATGCACTGGGAGACATCTCAAGCTCACTCCAACCTGAATTATCGCAAATTCTTTCTGTTTTAAGAAACTTTTGTTTTTCTTAAAAAAATAAATAAACAATAAAAAACAAACATTGCAGGAGCAATCAGAATGCTCTGTTGGCTGGGCAGAAAAGGGGGGGATTCATATGTGTGCATGGTTGTACGGCCCTGCAGCGAGCTCTTACAGCTGCAGAGCCCTACATTGTAAAAAATAGCCTAGTCACTGGGGGGTGTAAGCATATGGACCCTAAAATCTCACATGACTGCGTGTGTCACTCTCAACCTCTTCCAAAGTCACCGATATATTAATCGTCAATGTGAGCCTGTACCACATGGACTGTACCATTTGGCCTGTACCATGTACCACCAGTCACGTCACGTGTATAATGTCACATGCATGCCTGGTGCCATGTGGTACAGGCTATTGCGGCGACTGGGGACATGGCGGTAACAGCAGACGCATTTATGAATTGCGCTAGTGGAGAGTTACAATTTTACAACACTGCACAGGGGCACAGGGAGACATTTTACACTTGGAGGGACACTGGCCGGGGGTCCAGCAGGTACATCGATTGTCACAATATCAAGCGGCGTTATTGCCACGCACCCGATTAAGTATTTGCCTGAAATCGATCTGGCGGCCATATTGTGAAACCAATTTTCCTTCGATTTGATAAAATTATGGAATCGGAAGGTCGATCGGCCCACAAATTTGGCTTATGTATGGGCACCTTAAAGTGAACACGAGGTGAAAGTGATATGGAGGCTGCCATATTTGTTTCCTTATAAACAATACTAGTTGCCTGGCAGTCCTGCTTTATCTATTTGGCAGCAGTAGCGGCTAAAGTACACCAGAAACAAGCATGCAGCTAATCTTGTCTGACAATAACGTCAGAAACACTTGATCTGCTGAATGCTTGTTCAGGGGCTGAAATAGAGACAGAGAGGATCAGCAGGATAGCCAGGCAACTGGTATTGCTTATAAGGAAATAAATATGGCAGCCTCCATATCCCTCTCTCTTCAGCTGTTTTTTAAATCTCCCCACTCTTAGAAGGTTCTTGTTGCACAGAAGCAGACTACTTTCAGGAAATGTAAAAGTTTTCCCGTATTTTTTGGCGGTGTGATATTTGGAGACGCTATTAGAGTCACGGCGAGTTCACGTAATTCTCCGGATGAATTTATCCGCCGCTCCGCAGAATTAATGGAGGTACATTTCAGAATGATTCAAATTAAAAGAAAGTCGGCATTGAAAGGCGGAGGAGGCGCGGGGTCACCTAAGTGGCGCTACATTATCCAGACTCCCTTCTTATAATGGGCTGAAAGGCAACATTATCTTTTCATCTCGTCCATTTTAATCACGGGAAGGGATCACACGCTGCAGAGCTTCATGCACAATTTGTTCCCTGTTATCGCCGCGACACCTTTGCGTAGAAAATAACGCCGTCAGCTCATTGGCAGACGGGAGGATTCTGATTAATGCGCTCATCGCTCAGGAATGGTAATGTGAAGTGGCGGGTCGCAACCAGTTTGGGTTATGAAGCTCGGACCTTCATTAAAACCTCATCCCGCTACGGCCGCGATCTCCTCGTTTAGCTGAGAAATTGCCTACCAGGGTCTCTTTAATGAGTGATGTTATTGCGGACGGCAACAAGACTCTCAGCCTGATTAGTTTTCAAAATCAAAACGACGGCCGGACACAGGAAACGCAAAGGCGGCTTTGACCGGCGCTGCGAGCAAAGCGCGGACTAATGAATGGCGGGAGGCTGAGGGGTGCACGTGTGACATGGAGCTATTGAAGAAGACACGGCTTTCAGCGGCCAAGGAGGAAAACATCAAGTGTAACATGAAATTCCACTTTCATTAAAGTTACTTCAAAAAGAAAAAAAAAAGATGAAATAAGACTTCAGAGTGAATGGACGGAAGCCCAGATGAACATAGGCCATGGTACTGCGCAGAAGTGATTAGCTAATTGGGATTTTAAGCACTTTCAAGACAAACTTGCTTTTTAAGACTATAGACTCTCCTATCCTTTGATCAGTTGTATACAATATGAATATAGTGTTAAAAATTAAACTATTTCCAGTATTTTGACCATTGCTGCTTTGTACCAGTTGTTTTAGCTCTGATTCAAGGGCCCCTCCTCACCCCTGGGTCCCAAAGCATCCTCTTATTCTTTGTCACTGCCCTTTTGCCTCCTCGCCGGGAGCACTCCCTGGTATCGCATACATGGCACTCCTTACCTTTTCCACTTTAAGTGGGGGGCGGAGCCAGCACTGGCGTGAAAGCCAAGGTTATTTAAACCCTGACTAAAAATGGGCTTTATTGCTATTTGCTATCATGCAGCTGTGGCATGTGTTCATGCCATTATTTTCTATTAGTCCTGTTATTGCCAGTCCAGTTGGCAGCCAGTCTGTCAGACTATCTCTACCCATCCAGTCTGCAGTCTCTCAGTCTATCCCTGCCAATCCAGTGAATCCGCAGTCTCCCAGTCTATCCCTGGCAGTCCAGTCCACAGTCTGTCAGTCTATCCCTGCCAGTCCAGTCCACAGCCTGCCAGTCCAGTCTGCAGTCTCTCAGTCTATCCCTGCCAATCCAGTGAGTCCACAGTTTACCAGTCTATCCCTGGCGATCCAGTCTGCAGCCTGTCAGTCTATCCCTGCCAGTCCAGTCCACAGCCTGCCAGTCCAGTCTGCAGTTTCTCAGTCTATCCCTGCCAGTCCAAAGTCTGTCACTCTATCCCTGCCAGTCCACAACCTGCCAAGCAAGTCAAATCCGCAGTCTGTCAGTCTATCCCTACCAGTCCAGTCCGCAGTCTGTCAGTCTATCCAGACCAGACCAGTGAGTAGCAGTCTCACAGTCTGTCACCGCCAGTCCAGTCTTCTGTCTCTCAGTCTAACCCTGCCAGTCCAGTCTGCAGTCTGTCAGTCTATCCCTGCCAGTCCAGTCTGCAGTCTGTCAGTCCTGCCAATCCAGTGAGTAGTAGCAGTCTCTCAGTCTGTCCCCACCAGTCCAATCTGCAGTCTCTCAGTCTATCCCTGCCAGTCCAGTCCGCAGTCTGTCAGTTTATCCCTGTTAGTCCAGTCCGCAGCCTGCCAAGTCCAGTCCGCAGTCTGTCACTCTATCCCTGCCAGTCCAGTGAGTCCGCAGTCTTACAGTTAGTCCCTGCCAGTCCAAACTGCGGTCTGTCAATCTACCCCCGCCACTCCAGTTAGCAACCAGTCTGTCACACTATCTCGACTAGTCTACAATCTGTGCAACTATCTCTGCTAGGCCAGTCCATAGTCAGTCTGTCCCTCCTAGTCCAGTATGCAGCATGCCAGTCAGTCTTTCCAGTCTGCAGCCGGTCAGGGTCTGCTTCATAAACCAGTCCACCATCTGTCTTTTGTTTGCCATGCCAGTCCATTGTATTCATATCTTCTACAACTAGTGGGGGAGGGCTGAAGACTACTAAATCAGATAAATGTTGTTCAAAACATCCAATAAACAACAGATATTGTTGTATCGGATGACAATCATTATGAAAAATGTAGCCAGTGATGATATCGGGTGCTGCAGTGAATTCTAAGTTACAACCAGGGGCGTAACAATAGACCCTGCAAGGGATGCAGCCACAGAGAGGGCCCAGAAGACACAGGGGGGCCTGTCCTGAGAGACTGAAAACTAAGGGAAAGGAGAAAAAAAAACGTCCTGCTCTCTGCACAATTGTTCTAATGAATACATCTGTGCAGCCATTGATAAGGAATCATACAGTAGCAGGAAAAAAGAGCGCCGTCTGATGGTGGACGAAAACCGCGCCGCCCTAGACCTTAATGCAATAAAAAAATGCAAAGAAAAAAGGGGCGCTGCAAAAAATTTTGTTAACATTAGAACATTATAGTTTTTGAGGTAGTTATCGTTTTAGAAGTTTACAACGTTATAGTTTTTGTCATATTATTTCGTTAATAAGTACATTTTTTATGTTTTCAAAGGTATTATCATTAATGTATGTAAAATGGTGTTTTTGCAGAGGGAGTGGTTAGGGTTAGGCACCACCAGGGGGAGTGGTTAAGGTTAGGCACCACCCAGGCGGCGTTTAGTTTTAGTCAACAGCAGGGGTGGTGGTAAGAGTTAGGCAGCACCAGGGTGGTGGTTAGGGTTAGGAGGCACCAGGGTGGTGGTTAGGGTTAGGCACCACCGGGGGGGGGGGGGGTGTTAGGGTTAGGCACCACCGGGGGGGGGGGGGGGGGTTAGGGTTAGTATTGACGAAAAACGCAACGACATTTAACGTTAATATTTATTTATTTTTATATCTCATTTGTTTTTTGCAACAGTAAATATCGTTAATAATGCTTGACAACGATGGTTCTCGTTATCAAATTTCGTTAATACCTGGCGCCGCCAATTCGTTTATAAGTCAGGCCCTTTTTTCATGGCGCCATTTTTTCATGCACACAATCATACAAAGTTTTGCAGACACAGATTTGTAGACAGTCCCTATTCCGCATGCAGCAGGGCCTTGTGTACAATCTGTATTGGATCCAATATAAAAATTCTAGGTGTAAAAAAAAAAAAAAAAAAAACTATGGGCAGTACTACTGTCCACAGCAGCAAATAATAAAGTAAAAACAAATAATAATAATAATAATAATAATAATAATAATAATTTTAAAAAAAGGTGTTTTTTTTTTTAATTTGTAGTCAACTTGCAATCGGTCTGCAAAAATTCTTACGCTATAAAGAAACATTTTAATAATGTTACCGCTTTTGGTACAAAAATTGCTGCGAAATTAAATGCCGGGAAGGTTAAAAAGTCACTCTCTGCAGGTAGGAAAGGGGAGAAACACCCCTCCACCAAGAGTGGACAATTGTAACACCGTAGACTGGTACAGAGGCACCAAACAGAGTAAAAAAAAAGTGTTAAAATAATAAAAAAGGGAGGCAGCAGTGGACTTACCTCCTCAATAGAAGACATGAAAAAATTTCAGTTCAAAAACCTTTTATCAATTACGTCTCTGAGCAATGTGTTTCGCATGTGCAATCCTACTTCATCAGGCAATTAAAGTGGATTCGAGATAAACTTTTACTCATTGCATAATTGTGTTCCTTTCATATAGTTTATACGGCATTCCTCAAGCCAAATACCTTTTGTTTTAATACTCTAATTCCCTATAAATTAAACAAGCCTCGCCCACAGCTTCTCCAGTGCCTTGGTACTCTGAGACCCATGTAGCAAGGGCTTATGGGAGCTCAGTCTGGGCAGCAGGAGGAGTAGGTGTTACTAGCCAGAGATTTCAGAGGCAGAGGGGAGGAGGGAGGAGGAGAGGGGAGTGAAGTTTTCACAGGCTGAGGGCTGGAGATCAGCTTGCCTGTGTGTAATGATCACAAGCACAACATGGCTGCTCTCATTGTATCACAGGAAGAAATAAGCATATACTGTTGACGCTGTTTGTAGCTAGATTTTCTGTGTAAACTTTAGATAAGATATATAGACAAGTTACTTGTTATAGTTCATTTTTTATCTCGGATCAGCTTTAAAGGAACAACTGGGAGGCAAAAAAAACCCACTTGGCTAAGTTACCAATCTAGTGCATCATGATTACAATCAAAAGGATCAACATAGCGTAAAACAGTAAAAGTACCATATTAAAAGTTATAAAAAAAATAGTGGCAACAGACATAGGGTATAAACTGGTACACGCAGTGCTCTTATTATAACTGACATAAATAGGTAGATGTTGGGTACCATTTATCGTAAGTGTCTGTGTAAAGGCATAAATGGCGTGCAGCATGTTATATATGCGGAGCATGTAGATGAATATGTAAGTAACCAGCACGACAGGTCTATATAGAGATCATTGCTCAATGCTGCTTCAAACGGTGATTATGAGATCTCGGCGGCGGGGCATCACAGAGGTGCTTGGTCTATTGAAGACTATCTAGATATGCTAACACTTGCTCCTTATGTAAAATATGCGGCATTCCTCATAATCACCGCTTTTATGTTACAGATACATTGC
The DNA here is from genome assembly GCF_040937935.1 of Hyperolius riggenbachi. Classification (NCBI taxonomy): domain Eukaryota; kingdom Metazoa; phylum Chordata; class Amphibia; order Anura; family Hyperoliidae; genus Hyperolius; species Hyperolius riggenbachi. Next base: position 14,136,234 of record NC_090653.1, on the reverse strand, counting down.
TTATGTGGGCAACTTGTCAGCCTTGCTTTTGTAACTTTGCAGCTGTTTTCATGGGCAATGCCTGCAGAATTCTATATGATGCTTAGACTAGTGTTATACACCAATGGAAATTGTATTTGCTGTTTTGCTAGACATGTACAGCAGCGTTGACCAAACTTTTGTGGGTTTTTTTTTTAAGTCACAGGTTTGCTTGAAACAGTGTGAGGATTCCTGTGGTATGTAGACTATATAATATTAAGATTTAGAGGCAGATTTTGGCAGAGGAGCCATAAATGTCAGCGTGAAGGAAGTCACTGAGCGTTGGCAGCAGCTGTTCCAGATGTCTGCGCCTCCCACTTCCCTTTCTTCATTTCGCTGCTTTCTCTCCAACACTAATGGCCGCTGCAGGCTTAATGCTTGCTCCATCTGACGTACTGCCTGCGCTCTACACATCAAACGCAGCAGCTCGGGATACTCTGCAGGTATCAGAACTCTTCTACATCCACCTCCGCTCTACACATCAATCCCAACAGCTCGGGATACTCTGCAGGTATCGGAACTCTTCTCCATCCTCCTCCGCTCTACACATCAATCCCAACAGCTTGGGATACTCTGCAGGTATTAGAACGCTTCTCCATCCGCCTCCGTTCTGCACATCAATCCCAACAGCTCGGGATACTCTGCAGGTATGGAAACTCTTCTCCAGCCACCTCCGCTCTACACATCAATTCCAACAGCTCGGGATACTCTGCAGGTATGGAAACTCTTCTCCATCCACCTCCGCTCTACACATCAATCCCAACAGCTCGGGATACTCTGCAGGTATGGAAACTCTTCTCCATCCTCCTCCGCTCTGCACATCAATCCCAACAGCTCGGGATACTCTGCAGGTATGGAAACTCTTCTCCAGCCACCTCCGCTCTACACATCAATCCCAACAGCTCGGGATACTCTGCAGGTATGGAAACTCTTCTCCATCCTCCTCCGCTCTGCACATCAATCCCAACAGCTCGGGATACTCTGCAGGTATGGAAACTCTTCTCCAGCCACCTCCGCTCTACACATCAATCCCAACAGCTCGGGATACTCTGCAGGTATGGAAACTCTTCTCCATCCACCTCCGCTCTACACATCAATCCCAACAGCTCCGGATACTCTGCAGGTATGGAAACTCAAAACTCTTCTCCAGCCACCTCTGCTCTACACATCAATCCCAACAGCTCGGAATACTCTGCAGGTACCGGAACTCTTCTCCATCCGCCTCCGCTCTACACATCAATCCCAACAGCTCGGGATACTCTGCCGGTATCGGAACTCCTCTCCATCCGCCTCCGCTTTACACATCAATCCCAAAAGCTCGGGATACTCTGCAGGTATCAGAACTCTTCTCCATCTGCCTTCGCTCTACACATCAATTCCAACAGCTCGGGATACTCTGCAGGTATCGGAACTCTTCTCCATCCGCCTCCGCTCTACACATCAATCCCAACAGCTCGGGATACTGTGCAGGTATCGGAACTCTTCTCCATCGGCCTCGGCTCTACACATCAATCCCAACAGCTCGGGATGCCCCTGATGAGTCTTTTGACGAAACTAGTTGGGCGGAGCCTACGGAGTGAAGGAGACGCTAGCCGGCTGTTTGATGTTTGATATGCGCATTTAAAACCTACAACATTGTGAGTGCACTTTTTAATCTTTTAATATTTAAATAAACGGTATTACACCATGTGTGGCCCTGCTTGAGTCCTAGGGGAAGATTCGGGTGTATGGTACAGCAATTGTTACTACTATCAACAAGCGTTTTTTGCCTGGTCTGTGCTGGGTCAGCAGAGGCATACGGTGAGAGGCTTTGTTGAAATACGGTGGAAGTATCACTGGGTGATTTTTAAAACTCAGGGAACCACTGGAGAAACCGTTTATAAAGGGAGTGGTGAATCAAAGTGCTAAACAGTATTACCCTATGGTTGTATGCTTTGTTTCCATGTTCTGAAAATTGAGGATACGTGATTGGAGCAGCCTGGTCGTATGGGAATACTGACAGAGTGTCACAAGCGTGATTGCCGATCAATATAGGTTGGCCCATAGATCTGGTGAGCGTATACAGTTTACCATAAATGTGCAAAGAAGATCTGATGAATGTTGGACTTTCATACTTGGACTCTTAATTTTAGCATCATGTTTTACAATATTATGGACTGCTTTATGTGTATATAGAAATGTATGGTTGTTGAGCTCTATACCACAGATCCCAGTTTATCTCATTTACATGCTCTATCAAACGGGTAGCACCTACCCCGTTTTTGATAGATCTTTTATGCTGGAGGAAACGTTCCTTTAGAGGCTGGACTGTTTTCCCGATGTAATAACGACCACAGGGGCACCAAACACAGTACACAACATATTTTGTCCGACAATTGATGAATTCTCTAATTCTCCGTTTGACTGGTCCAATCTGGACTACTTTACCCTTTCTAACAGAGCGACACGCACTACAGTGTCCACATCCATAATTGCCTTCCCATTTTTTCTTTGACAACCAGTTAACCGAACTTTCCTCTCTAACGTCACTGTGTACCAGTAATTTTCTAATCGTTTTCCCCCTCCTAAAGCTGACCCTAGGGGGCATGGTAGTTAGATCCTTCAAAGTACTATCCAACTTTAGAATACGCCACTGATTCCTAATAGCCTGTCTAATTTTTTCAGATAGGGGTGAGTAATCAAAAACAAAGTTACACCGATTTGTCTTTAAAAATTATCGATTTCTGGTGAGAAGTTGTTCTCTAGGGGCCTCACGAGCTCTAGCAAGGGCTTTGCCCACTGAATCTACCTCATAACCTCTATTCCTGAGGCGGTCATACAATTCCTCCGCTTGTCTCTCAAAGTCAGTGTCATTTTTATTATTTCTCCGAAGGCGGAGAAATTGGCCATACGGGATGGCGTCCTTGACATGTCTGGGATGGTAACTAGCAAAACATCTGCCTCCGCTCTACACATCAATCCCAACAGCTCGGGATACTCTGCAGGTATCGGAACTCTTCTACATCCGCCTCCGCTCTACACATCAATCCCAACAGCTCAGAATACTCTGCAGGTATCGGAACTCTTCACCATCTGTCTCCGCTCTACACATCAATCCCAACAGCTCGGGATACTTTGCAGGTATCAGAACTCTTTTTCATCCGTCTCTGCTCTACACATCAATCCCAACAGCTCAGGATACTCTGCAGGTATCAGAACTCTTCTCACTCCGCCTCCGCTATACACATCAATCCCAACAACTCGGGATACTCTGCAGGTATCAGAACTCTTCTCCATCCTCCTCCGCTCTGCACATCAATCCCAACAGCTCGGGATACTCTGCAGGTATGGAAACTCTTCTCCAGCCACCTCCGCTCTACACATCAATCCCAACAGCTGGGAATACTCTGCAGGTATCAGAACTTAAAACTCTGCTCCATCCACCTCCACTCTACACATCAATCCCAACAGCACGGGATACTCTGCAGGTATCGGAACTCTTCTCCATCCTCCTCCGCTCTGCACATCAATCCCAACAGCTCGGGATACTCTGCAGGTATGGAAACTCTTCTCCAGCCACCTCCGCTCTACACATCAATCCCAACAGCTCGGAATACTCTGCAGGTACCGGAACTCTTCTACATCCGCCTCCGCTCTACACATCAATTCCAACAGCTCGGGATACTCTGCAGGTATCAGAACGCTTCTCCATCCGCCTCCGTTCTGCACATCAAACCCAACAGCTCGGAATACTCTGCAGGTATCCGAACTCTTCTCCATCCGCCTCTGCTCTACACATCAATCCCAACAGCTCGGGATACTCTGCAGGAATTTGAACTCTTCTCCATCTGCCTCCACTCTACACATCAAGTCCAACAGCTTGGGATACTCTGCAGGAACCAGAACTCTTCTCCATCCACCTCTGCTCTACACATCAATCCCAACAGCTCGGGATACTTTGCAGGAACCAGAACTCTTCTCCATCCACCTCCGTTCTACACATCACTTCCAACATCTCGGGATACTCTGCAGGTATCGGAACTCTTCTCCATCCGCCTCCGCTCTACACATCGATCCCAACAGCTCGGGATACTCTGCAGGTATCGGAACTCTTCTCCATCCGCCTCTGCTCTACACATCAATCCCAACAGCTCGGGATACTCTGCAGGAATTTGAACTCTTCTCCATCTGCCTCCACTCTACACATCAAGTCCAACAGCTTGGGATACTCTGCAGGAACCAGAACTCTTCTCCATCCACCTCTGCTCTACACATCAATCCCAACAGCTCGGGATACTTTGCAGGAACCAGAACTCTTCTCCATCCACCTCCGTTCTACACATCACTCCCAACATCTCGGGATACTCTGCAGGTATCGGAACTCTTCTCCATCCGCCTCCGCTCTACACATCGATCCCAACAGCTCGGGATACTCTGCAGGTATCGGAACAGGTATTGGAAATCTTCTCCATCCACCTCCGTTCTACACATCAAACGCAACAGCTCGGGATACTCTGCAGGTATCAGAACTCTTCTCCATCTGCCTCCGTTCTACATATCAATCCCAATAGCTTGGGATACTCTGCAGGTATCGTTACTCTTCTACATCCGCCTCCGCTCTACACATCAGTCCCAACAGCTCGGGATACTCTGCAGGAACCAGAACTCTTCTCCATCCACCTCCGTTCTACACATCACTCCCAACATCTCGGGATACTCTGCAGGTATCGGAACTCTTCTCCATCCGCCTCCGCTCTACACATCGATCCCAACAGCTCGGGATACTCTGCAGGTATCGGAACAGGTATTGGAAATCTTCTCCATCCACCTCCGTTCTACACATCAAACGCAACAGCTCGGGATACTCTGCAGGTATCGGAACTCTTCTCCATCCTCCTCCGCTCTGCACATCAATCCCAACAGCTCGGGATACTCTGCAGGTATGGAAACTCTTCTCCAGCCACCTCCGCTCTACACATCAATCCCAACAGCTCGGAATACTCTGCAGGTACCAGAACTCTTCTACATCCGCCTCCGCTCTACACATCAATTCCAACAGCTCGGGATACTCTGCAGGTATCAGAACGCTTCTCCATCCGCCTCCGTTCTGCACATCAAACCCAACAGCTCGGAATACTCTGCAGGTATCCGAACTCTTCTCCATCCGCCTCTGCTCTACACATCAATCCCAACAGCTCGGGATACTCTGCAGGAATTTGAACTCTTCTCCATCTGCCTCCACTCTACACATCAAGTCCAACAGCTTGGGATACTCTGCAGGAACCAGAACTCTTCTCCATCCACCTCTGCTCTACACATCAATCCCAACAGCTCGGGATACTCTGCAGGAACCAGAACTCTTCTCCATCCACCTCCGTTCTACACATCACTCCCAACATCTCGGGATACTCTGCAGGTATCGGAACTCTTCTCCATCCGCCTCCGCTCTACACATCGATCCCAACAGCTCGGGATACTCTGCAGGTATCGGAACAGGTATTGGAAATCTTCTCCATCCACCTCCGTTCTACACATCAAAAGCAACAGCTCGGGATACTCTGCAGGTATCAGAACTCTTCTCCATCTGCCTCCGTTCTACATATCAATCCCAATAGCTTGGGATACTCTGCAGGTATCGTTACTCTTCTACATCCGCCTCCGCTCTACATATCAGTCCCAACAGCTCGGGATACTCTGCAGGAACCAGAACTCTTCTCCATCCACCTCTGTTCTACACATCAATCCCAACAGCTCGGGATACTCTGAAGGTATCGGTACTCTTCTACATCCGCCTCCGCTCCACACGTCAGTTCCAACAGCTCGGGATACTCTGCAGGAACCAGAACTCTTCTTCATCCGCCTCTGTTCTACACATCAATCCCAACATCTCGGGATACTCTGCAGGTATCGGTACTCTTCACCATCTGTCTCTGCTCTACACATCGATCCCAACAGCTCGGGATACTCTGCAGGTATCGGAACTCTTCTACATAGCTGAAAGAACTGACAGACTCCGGCACTCATCATACAATCTTCTTTTATTGAAGCCACAAAGCACAGGTACAAACGAAAGCCCCTATGTCTACAGCTGTTTCACGTGTAACCACGCCTCTTCAGGACACGTAGGGTCTGACACCGCCACTTCCTACCCCACCTATATTCAGGTATCCCCTCCCACCACCCACCTCTCTCTCACAAAGGGGGCGGGGGGGGAGACAACCATGAACATATTACAGGTTAAGGTGACAGTGTAGTATAACTTGAAATCCTACCTAGAGCTTTTACTTAAAAAATGCATTAACCTCATCCCTCTCATTAAAACCCAGATCCCCCAGAGCCTTAGTATGTGAAATCATCCAGGCCTCCCTTTTAGAGAGTCGATCATCTCTCAAACCTCCCCTGCCGTCGCCTTGTACAATTTCCAAGCCTGCAAAGGAGAGACACTCCGCATTGCCACCATGGCTCTCATTTACATGCTCTATCAAACGGGTAGCACCTACCCCGTTTTTGATAGATCTTTTATGCTGGAGGAAACGTTCCTTTAGAGGCTGGACTGTTTTCCCGATGTAATAACGACCGCAGGGGCACCAAACACAGTACACAACATATTTTGTCCGACAATTGATGAATTCTCTAATTCTCCAGGTGACTGGTCCAATCTGGACTACCTTACCCTTTCTAACAGAGCGACACGCACTACAGTGTCCACATCCATAATTGCCTTCCCATTTTTTCTTTGACAACCAGTTAACCGAACTTTCCTCTCTAACTCTAACGTCACTGTGTACCAGTAATTTTCTAATCGTTTTCCCCCTCCTAAAGCTGACCCTAGGGGGCATGGTAGTTAGATCCTTCAAAGTACTATCCAACTTTAGAATACGCCACTGATTCCTAATAGCCTGTCTAATTTTTTCAGATATGGGGAGAGTAATCAAAAACAAAGTTACACCGATTTGTCTTTAAAAATGATCGATTTCTGGTGAGAAGTTGTTCTCTAGGGACCTCACGAGCTCTAGCAAGGGCTTTGCCCACTGATTCTACCTCATAACCTCTAATCCTGAAGCGGTCATACAATTCCTCCGCTTGTCTCTCAAAGTCAGTGTCATTTTTATTATTTCTCCGAAGGCGGAGAAATTGGCCATACGGGATGGCGTCCTTGACATGTCTGGGATGGTAACTAGCAAAACATCCGCCTCCGCTCTACACATCAATCCCAACAACTCAAGATACTCTGCAGGTATGGAAACTCTTCTCCAGCCACCTCCGCTCTACACATCAATCCCAACAGCTCGGAATACTCTGCAGGTATCGGAACTCTTCTACATCCGCCTCCGCTCTACACATCAATCCCAACAGCTCAGAATACTCTGCAGGTATCGGAACTCTTCACCATCTGTCTCCGCTCTACACATCAATCCCAACAGCTCGGGATACTTTGCAGGTATCAGAACTCTTTTTCATCCGGCTCTGCTCTACACATCAATCCCAACAGCTCAGGATACTCTGCAGGTATCAGAACTCTTCTCCATCTGCCTCCGCTCTACACATCAATCCCAACAACTCGAAATATTCTGCAGGTATCGGAACTCTTCACCATCTGTTTGTTTGTTTTAGGTCCTTCACAGGTGGACTATTTTTGTCCTGCTCATGGGGTACCCCAATGCTTTGGTTTGTGTGTATGGAGAGGTGTGTCAGTGTGGTCTGTATGACAGCTATGGTTCTTAATGACAACAGCGCTGTTGCTCTTTTAGCTCCGTTGTTTACTGTTTAAATGGTCTCGCTTTCATGTATAGTCAATAAAGTTTTTCTATATTTGCATACACCGGTGTGTCCTTAGGAGCCCTTTGTTTAATTAATTTGTTGACACAAATAAGGTTCAGGACCCTAACCCACACGTGGATAGGTGATGCACAATAACATTACTTATGTTCCGTATTCCCTTACCCCTTCCCCCGTTCCACACTCTTCACCATCTGTCTCCGCTCTATACACTCTAATGAAGCCATTCAACTGAAAATATGAGTCTCTTGGCAGTAGAAGACCCAGGTAACTTGAACTTTTTTTTTTTCTTTTCTCTTACAGTTGTCCTCTAAGTGTGGCTGGATCAGCTGCATGCTTGTTTGAGGTGTGTAATTCAGACACTACTGATGCCAGTAAGATCAGCAGGGCTTCCAGTCAACTGGTATTGTTTAACAGGAAATAAATATGGCAGCCTCCATTTCACTTCAGGTGTTTTTAAATGCACTGTATGGGCTTTAGTCTACTAAAATATTTTCGGCTAAAACTTTTTGCGCTAGGAGATGCTTCTTGTGACGCCAATCATCAGGATGACTCAATAACCCGGCAATCCTCAGAATATCACCGAGAGAAGGACTCACATCTCTGGTGATATTTCTGCCTTTCCCCCCTTCTGTCCTGAATTGCCATATTAAACTTTAAATTATTCATCAGAAAACACAGATTATAATTATGAAGTTTGCTGAAAAGTATATGCATAATTAATGTGACTTTTTAAAACTTATTATTTTTTTCTTTTACTGTTAAAGTGAACTGAGCTGCTGACTTCTTGTATCTAAATTTGACTCATGATGACTTTACAAGGACTGGACAAGTCTAAGTAGATGAGTGCATTGTGGTTAATGAATGATGAAGGGTGGTTAAGGTTTGCCGTGTGTGAGAAAGCGCGGAAGAGCCGCCGCCATAAGCCAGTGGCAGGCGGCTCTTTCCGCGCATAGTGACGCTGCACACGGAGAGGCAGCTGCCTCCTCTCAGTATGAGGCGGCTGTCTCCGTGCAGGGCTCAGTGGAGCGCGGAGAAACCGCCGCGTTGGACGCGGCGGTTAGCGCGCATGCCCCCGCTGCGGAAGCACCGCAGAGCGGGGCTGGTGTGGCTGGGACACGTAGTCCCTCTGGATTTAGAGTGACGCGCGCGCGCGCAATCAGGCAGGCTTTATGTGGCAGCCAGAGGTAGTCAGCTGACCAGGCTGGTCAGCTGACTCTGGTTCCACTCCTCATTGGTTCAGCACTTAGGGAGGTACTGGAGAGGTGCCTGTGTATATATACTGCAGGCTGTTCAGTTGCTGATTGTCTGGCGTTGCGATCACATATGTGGAAGCACCCAGATCCGTAGTCAGATCCGCAAGTGTGACGGGACCAGCTGGAGCTGTAATCCTACACTTAGCTAGATTCTGTTGATAGCTTAAAGTACTAGTTTGATTGTGATTATCTGTTATGACTCTTTGCCTGCCTGACTATCCTCCTGAACTCTGATCTTGTACCTCGATATTTCTGATACTCTGTTGCCGAACCCCGGCTCGTCCTTAGACTCTGCTCCTGCCTCCTGATCTTGTACCTCATATATCTGATACCCTGTTACCGAACCCTGCTTGTACCTAGACTCCGCCTTTGCCTCCTGATCCTGTACTTTATCTGTCCGTGTGTGTACGACCTGGCTTGTCCGACCTCGAGAACCGACCTCACTGTCAGAGGCGGTTCCCCATTCTGTTAGTGACACTTCCTCCAGAGTATTACTTTCAGACAATCCTTCCTACTCTCAGCCTGACTCCTCCCGCCTTGGAGAACCCAGGTCTTCGGAAGGAATCCGTGCAGTATACCTTACTGCGCTTAGGCTTAGTCCTCTTAAGTGTTACTGTTACACCAAGCACTACACTCTACTCAGGTGAACAGAGGTTAGCTGGTATATCGGATTATCGGTGATACTGCAGATCACTTATAATCTGGTATACATCTGTATTCCCAGTGATACTGCAGATCACCGGTAATCAGATCCTCTCTGTGCTTCACCGATCGTTACACCGTGGAGGGGTTGTTAAATAGAAACTGTAACCAAGGACTTCATCCCAATCAGTAGCTGATGCTCCCTTTCCCACGAGAAATGTATTCCTTTTTTCAAACAGATCACCAGGGGCTCTGTATGGCTAATATTGTGTTGTAACCCCTCCCACAGTGTGATGTCTGGACCATGGTCCTGACATCACACTGTGGGAGCCTTGTTGCATTGTGGGAAAGAACAGCTATTTACAAAAAAAACAAGCAGCATCTCCTTCCACTGACATCACCTGCCAGCAGTAAAAGTGTCACCATGTGATAATTGTCAGAATGTATATCAGGGAGAGGAAAGCTTTTTCAATGGGCAAACACTGACTAAATCATTTATACACAGTTATTTTAAAAATGAAGCACTTTTCTTTTAATTACATTATTATCACTGGAATTCCTTATGATTATCCGTGGTTGGTGGTGGTGGTGGGGGTTGGTAGGTTGGGCATACATTAAATAAGTGCGTGGGGTAAAAAGGGCATGGGGAAAGCCAAAATCTAAAAATATCATCTACAACATAGTTTTTATTGTTTCTTTATCTTTATCACGTCTAGATTAGTAAATATTTTAAAATAATGGTATTAAAAAGGGTGGAGGGTGAAGCCGATATTACAAAATAATATCTTTAACAATGAAAATGAAAAAATATTTACAGTGGTAATGAGGATATAGTAGAACATTGGTAAATATTACAGAAATGTTTCAAGAACTAAACCTAACCCTATTCTTACACAGAACCCTCTGATGCCTAACCCTAAAATCACCCTTCCTGATGCCTAATGCCCAACCCCAAAACCTCCCTTCCTGATGCCAAACCCTAAAACCCCCTTTCCTGACGCCTAACCCTAAAACCCCCCTTCCTGACGCCTAACCCTAAAACCCCCCTTCCTGACGCCTAACCCTAAGACCCCCCCTTCCTGACGACACTTAACGCTAAGACCCCCCTTCCTGACGCCTAACCCTAAGACTCCCCTTCCTGACACTTAACACTTAAGGTGGCCACACACAATACAATAAAATGATCCGATTTTACGGCAATTCGATACAAAAGATCCGATCTCCCGAAAAAAACGAAAGCTTTTTTTTCATTCTACTGAAAAATCCGATCGGATTTCCTGTTTTTTTCCGATTTTTATCTATCCGGAATGCGAGATAATTTTCTTCAATTTCTCTAAGGGCACGTTTCCACTTGAGCGGAAACCGCCGCAAATCCGCAGAGTTTCCCCGCAGGCGAATAGTGCGGCGAAACTCTGCCATAGGGTGCATCACTACCGCTAGCGATTCGGCCGGCTTTTCCATCCAAATCGGCACGGGAGGCTGCGGATCCCAGTTTCATGTGCTTTCCCCGCAGACCTGGAAGAGCCGTCTCGCGTCTCGCAGACGCGCGCCGCTCTAGTGGAATCGCACCCTAAAGATTGTATGGTGTGTGTTAGATTGTCAATTTATTAATATACACACAGAAGCAATTTTCTCAGAGTTTCCCATCATTTTTATCATAATTGGGGAAAAATTGAACATACGCGTGTGGTACATTGGTCAGATTTTTGAAATGTTACAATCAGTCAGAAAAATTCATTGCAATTCTTAAATTGAACAGATATTTAAAAAATTGTATAGTGTGTGGCCACCTTAAGACTCCCCTTCCTGAAGCCTAATAGAGTTGTCCCGAACTTATACAAGCGAACATCGGTGGTTTGTTGAATCACAAACTTTATGGCGAGTTCGACCCGCCCCTATACTACATCATTGGGCTAAACTTTGACCCTCTACATCACAGTCAGCAGACACATGACAGCCAATCAGGCTGCACTCCCTCCTGGAGCCCACCCCCCCCCCCTCCTTATATAAGGCAGCTACATCGGTCATTATCTCACTCGGTGTTGCTGCAGTAGTGAGAGTAGGGAGAGGAACGCGCTGCAGAGATATGGAAAGCTTAGTTTTTTAGCTTGCTCCTAGCTGATATTTGTTGTTGACAAACACCACAAAAAGTGCTCTTTTCAGAGCTAATGTTCTTGTGAAGTTTTTTTTTGTTTTTTTTTGGTGTGTGCCACAGACACTGCATTATACAGCAGGATACATTGGCAGCGCTTCCAAACAGAGGCTGCACCCAAATTGACTACCTGCAATAGATGTGCAGAGCTCCACAATTGTGGACTAAAATACACAACATGCATTCAAAACAGGTACAGCAAAGGAGGACGTTCGCTTCAGTATAAATAATATGTGCACAAATTATTCCCTACTAGACTTCCCCACGGCGGTGACGGGTCCTCTCGGGGAAGACCTATCGCTAGTCTAACGATAAAAACAAGATTTTCTCCTAGTGCTGCTAGTCATAAAATGGTATACACATTTCTCTCAGACATCAAACAAATGACAGCGCTCACAGGCTGCAACTGAATTGTAGACCAACAGAGGCATGCAGAGCCCCACAGGGGCTAAATCCATGCCTTGAATGCAAATCAGATGCAAATCATGTACTAGTCCTAATCTATCATTTGAATGCAAATTGAAACACATGGATGCAGCTAGCCATAAGTATACTTACATAAGTTTTGTACAGCAGGAGACATTGGCAGCGCTTCCAAACAGAGGCTGCACCCGAATTGACTACCTGCAATAGATGTGCAGAGCTCCACAATTGTGGACTAAAATACACAACATGCATTCAAAACAGGTACAGCAAAGGAGGACGTTCGCTTCAGTATACCATTTTATGATTAGCAGCACTAGGAAAAAATCGTGTTTTTATCGTTAGACTAGCAATAGGTCTTCCCCGAGAGGACCCGTCATCGCCGTGGGGAAGTCTAGTAGGGAATAATTTGTGCACATATTATTTATACTGAAGTTAACGTCCTCCTTGTTTGCTGTACCTGTTTTGCATGCATGTTGTGTATTTTAGTCCACATAGTGGAGCTCTGCACATGTATTGCAGGTAGTCAATTTGGGTGCAACCTCTGTTTGGAAGCGCTGCCAATGTCTCCTGCTGTACAAAACTCATGTAAGTATACATATGGCTAGCTGCATCCATGTGCTTCAATTTGCATTCAAATTATAGATTAGGACTAGTACATGATTTGCATCTGATTTGCATTCAAGGCATGTATTTAGCCCTGTGGAGCTCTACATGCCTCTGTTGGTCTACAATTCAGTTGCAGCCTATGAGCACTGTCATTTGTTTGATAACTGCATTATACAGCCCTGTGTGCCACAGCTGGCCCTTGCTAATTGCTATAGTGTACAAGGCCCAGCACATTCAGTGCCTACCTTTTCACTGCACCTGTGTGTGACAGCTGCACATCGTAATACCAGTCCGACTGTGCATACCTGTTCATGTTCACTGCACCTGCGTGATGCACGTAGTGTTGGGCGAACAGTGTTCGCCACTGTTCGGGTTCTGCAGAACATCACCCTGTTCGGGTGATGTTCGAGTTTGGCCGAACACCTGATGGTGTTCGGCCAAACTGTTCGGCCATATGGCCGAACTAAGAGCGCATGGCCGAACGTTCCCCGAACGTTCGGCTAGCGCTGTGATTGGCCGAACGTGTCACGTGGTTCGGACCCGAACGCGCTCTGATTGGCCCCAACGGGTCACGTGGTTCGGGTAAATAAATACCCGATCCACGTCATTTCTCCGCCATTTGTCTGTGGGTTTAGCTTTGGGTAGGCAGGCAGGGTAGTTCTCTCTCCAGCCAGGCTAGCCAGGGTCCCCCGGTCATTGTGTCACTGCTGGGAATAGTAGTACACCGCTCACCCACACTATATAGCATTGTGTTTACTGCCACTCTGTGTCTCTCTGCTGGGAACAGTAGTACACCGCTCACCCTGTATAGCATTGTGCTCTGTGTCGCTGCTGGGAATAGTAGTACACCGCTTACCCACACTATATAGCATTGTGTTTACTGCCACTCTGTGTGTCTGCTGGGAATAGTAGTACACCGCTCAGCCACACTATATAGCATTGTGTTTACTGCCACTCTGTGTGTCTGCTGGGAACAGTAGTACACCGCTCACCCTGTATAGCATTGTGCTCTGTGTCGCTGCTGGGAATAGTAGTACACCGCTCACCCACACTATATAGCATTGTGTTTACTGCCACTCTGTGTGTCTGCTGGGAATAGTAGTACACCGCTCAGCCACACTATATAGCATTGTGTTTACTGCCACTCTGTGTGTCTGCTGGGAACAGTAGTACACCGCTCACCCTGTATAGCATTGTGCACTGTGTCGCTGCTGGGAATAGTAGTACACCGCTCACCCACACTATATAGCATTGTGTTTACTGCCACTCTGTGTGTCTGCTGGGAATAGTAGTACACCGCTCAGCCACACTATATAGCATTGTGTTAACTGCCACTCTGTGTCTCTGCTGGGAACAGTAGTACACCGCTCACCCACCACTGTATAGCATTGTGCTCTGTGTCGCTGCTGGGAATAGTAGTACACCGCTCACCCGCCACTGTATAGCATTTCTGTACTGCCACTGTACTGCTGCCAGTCAGCGTGTACTTTTACGGATAAGTGAAATGAAGAAGAAATCCTGTGAAAGAGGGAGGGGCAAGGGAAGAGGTGTTCCCCCTGACGGTTCACGTACAGGCCACAGTGGAGCACCGAAGAAAACCCACTCAATACCGCCCATGTTGTCCAGGAAATCAACCCTCACAAATCCAAAAGAACAGGACCAGATAATTAATTGGATGACCTCTCAAGCGTCCAGCAGTGGGTTAAGCAGCACCAGCACATCACGCACGAGGTCCGAGTCCTCAGCCAGTTACAAGGAGCCAGTGGGCACAAAGCAGACACAACCGGCAGCGACACCACGCACACAACTGCCAAATAACCAGTCCGAAGAATTTCCTCAGGACACAATGGGGTATTCGCAGGAGCTATTCCCAGCCCAACAAACTTCCACCTTTCAAAGGTCAATGGAACTGCCAGAAATTTTGTGCCCGGATTCACAACCATTGACTGTGGGAAATGCACCGCGCACTGAAATGCAAGGCGAGTCCGAGGAGGACTCGGAAATCCCAGAGCAAGTTGGGCAGGAGGGGTTACATTGCAGCAGGTCGGCCGAGAAGATCTTGAAGACGACGTTGGAGTGTGCTGCGCAGAGGTTGTTGTGGGGAGCTCTACTCCACGGTGGCGGCCCACAATCACATATGACGAGTTTGAGGAGATGGAAGAGGAGGAGGAGGGTATGGACAATGTTGACAGAGACCCAGATTTTGTATGTGAAGGAGAACATCGCCGTCGTAGCAGCAGCACAGATGAGTCTGTTGAAGAACCCACTGCTGCACGAGTTCGACTTGTGCCACAAGGTAGGCGGCGCGAAATGTCAGGCACCATAAGCGTGGAAGTTCAAGTGAGACAAAAAAGAAGCGCAAACAGAAATCGCCAGCAAGGCAGGTGCTCCAAAGTCTGGCCTTTCTTTGAAGACTGCAGTGAGGATGGTACCATGGTGATTTGCAAGGTGTGCAAGACCCGCCTGAGCAGGGGGAAACATATTAACAACCTCTCTCTCCACCACCAGCATGACCCGCCACATGGTATCCAAACATCCCACTCTGTGGCCGCCAGGACAGGGTACCAGCAGCAACACTGCCTCCCTTGGGGTAACCAGACTCACCACCATACCCTCCTCAGCAGCAGCAGTAGCCCAGCCATTGCGTGGTTCACAACAACATTCACAAACATCAGACGACGCTGACACTGTCACTTTCCGGAATAGTGATCTTGAGGTCTCCCAGTCATCAAACACAACAACCAACAGCCGTTCAGTGTGCAGCCCTACGGTTCAGTTGTCTGTCTCGGAGATGCTTGAGCGCAAGAGGAAATTGCCAGCCGTGGCACTAACAGCCAGCATAGCCAAGCTTCTGGCCTGCGAAATGCTGCCATATCGAGTGGTGGAGACAAACAGCTTCAAGGGCATGATGTCAGTGGCCATCCCACGTTACGTGGTTCCCAGTCGCTACCACTTTGCGCGCTCTGCAGTGCCTGAGTTGCATGAGCACGTGGTCAGCAAAATAACCCGAAGCTTGAAGAATGCCGTTGCCTGCAAGGTTCACCTCACCACTGACACCTGGACGAGTGCGTTCGGCCAGGGTCGATACATCTCCCTTACCGCGCACTGGGTGAACCTTGTGGAGCCTGGCAGCGATTCCTCACCTGCTACGGCGCGGGTGTTGCCCACGCCACAAACAGCTGCACCGCCGTCCCTCCCACTGGATAACAACAGCAGCACCTACCTCTCTGACTCCTTCTCCTCCAACGCATCTCAAAGCTGTACCTCATCCGGAAACGCTAACCCAGCAGCAGTAGGATCGTGGAAGCAGTGCAGCACAGCTGTTGGCATGCGTCAGCAAGCGTTGCTGAAGCTGATCTGCCTTGGGGATAAGCAGCACACAGGGGAGGAAATTTGGAGGGGAATAAAGGAACAGATGGATTTGTGGCTGGCACCGCTGGACCTGAAACCGGGCATGGTTGTGTGTGATAATGGGAGTAATCTCATTCGCGCTTTAAGGTTGGCTAAGCTGACACACATCCCTTGCCTGGCGCACGTGATGAACCTAGTAGTTCAGCGGTTCCTGAGGACATACCCAGGCGTGGCTGATCTTCTGTTGAAGGTGCGACGAGTGGCCAAACATTGCAGAAATTCCAGTACTGCTTCGGGGGCACTCGCCAAGATGCAGGAGCGCTTCAATCTCCCCCACCATCGCTTGCTGTGTGATGTCCCTACGCGTTGGAATTCTACGCTGCACATGCTAGCCCGCTTTTGTGAGCAGAAGAGTGCAGTGGTCCAGTACATGACGGCGCAGTACCGAGGCGCATCCGGACAGCTGCCAAGCTTCTGTGGATCCGATTGGGCCAACATGTTGGACCTCTGCCAAGTCCTCCAAAATTTTGAGCAATCCACGTTGCTTGTGAGCAGTGACAACTCTTCAGTCAGCATTACCATACCACTGCTGTGTTTACTGAAGAAGTCAATGTTGAAAATCAAGGAAACAGCTGTCATGATGCAACTGGGGGAATCTGAAGGAGAAAATGATCAGCGTGATGGTACCAACATCAGGCCATCCGCCTCAGGAAACACTGGCCCCAGCAGCTATGACGAAGAAGAGGAGGAGGAACAGCTGGAGTTGGAGCAGGAATTTCATGCCACCACTGACGAGGGCCAGAGCGGTGCACGTTGGACTTCCACAATTCAGCGCGAATGGTCAGCAGAAGCAGACCAGGAAGAAGGTGACGACTATGATGCATCACAACAACTATCACAACGCTCACAAGAGGATGATGAGGATTCTGGCAGGACTCTGGCACACATGGCTCAATTCATGCTAGACTGCATTGAATGTGACCCACGCATTATGCGCATTCTGGACAACACCAATTACTGGGTTTATACCCTTCTGGATCCAGGGTACAAACACAATGTTCCAAAACTGCTTGAAGAAAGAGTCAGACAGGTCAAAATGGAAAAATACCAGCAGGCCCTTGTGGAGACTTTAGAGAGGAGATTGACATCCTCCCCCTCCTCTAGCCAGTTGTACGCCGACAGACTGACTTCCGCAAACACAGGACGACCAGGAGGGCAGCAAACAACACAAGCCGCAGCTAGTGCCCAAAAGGGAATGGTATCGGCAGTGTGCTTGGAGTGGGAACATTTTCTGACACCCATGCAGCAGCCCACAGAACAGCAAGCGTGCAGATCCACCTCCAACACCGATCGCCTGGAGAAGATGGTCAAGGACTACATGTCAGATGGCGTAGCTGTGTTGAACAATCCATCTGCACCCTTCAACTATTGGGTATCGAAGCTAGACACCTGGCACGAACTGGCAATGTACGCAATAGAGGTGCTGGCTTGCCCGGCAGCCAGCGTTATGTCGGAACGCTGTTTCAGTGCTGCCGGAGGCATCGTCACAGATCGGCGTATCCGCCTCTCCACAGAAAATGCAGACTGTCTGACTCAAATTAAAATGAATCAATCCTGGATTGGAAACGACTATGCAACACTCCTGGACCCCAACCAAGTAACATGAACAATGACCATCTGTGATGGGTTAGCGTTTCCGGTCCCTGTTTATTGAACCTCTTATCTTTATTACATTTATGACTGCATGGTGGCAAAAAGCATGCTATCCGCACGCTTCTTGTCCTCATGCAAGGCCTGGGTTGTTGTGTCTGAAAGCGTGGCCTTCTCCTCCTGCGCCTCCTCCTGTTCCATCACGTGTGCTGCTGCTGGGTTAGCGTTGCCGGTCCCTGTTTATGGAACCTCTTATCTTTATTACATTTATGACTGCATGGCGGCAAAAAGCATGCTATCCGCACGCTTCTTCTTGTCCTCATGCAAGGCCTGGGTTGTTGTGTCTGAAAGCGTGGCCTTCTCCTCCTGCGCCTCCTCCTGTTCCATCACGTGTGCTGCTGCTGGGTTAGCGTTGCCGGTCCCTGTTTATGGAACCTCTTATCTTTATTACATTTATGACTGCATGGCGGCAAAATGCATGCTATCCGCACGCTTCTTGTCCTCATGCAAGGCCTGGGTTGTTGTGTCTGAAAGCGTGGCCTTCTCCTCCTGCGCCTCCTCCTGTTCCATCACGTGTGCTGCTGCTGGGTTAGCGTTGCTGGTCCCTGTTTATGGAACCTCTTATCTTTATTACATTTATGACTGCATGGCGGCAAAAAGCATGCTATCCGCACGCTTCTTGTCCTCATGCAAGGCCTGGGTTGTTGTGTCTCAAAGCGTGGCCTTCTCCTCCTGCGCCTCCTCCTGTTCCATCACGTGTGCTGCTGCTGGGTTAGCGTTGCCGGTCCCTGTTTATGGAACCTCTTATCTTTATTACATTTATGACTGCATGGCGGCAAAATGCATGCTACCTGTGCAAAGAAAACAGACATTTCCCGCATTCAAAAGACAGTTTTCCCTTTGAAACTTTAAAATCGATTTTCTCAAAAACTATCAGCTCTTTTTGCTAAATTTTTTTCCTCTTGTACCCACTCCCAAGGTGCACATACCCTGTAAATTTGGGGTATGTAGCATGTAAGGAGGCTTTACAAAGCACGAAAGTTCAGGTCCCCATTGACTTCCATTATGTTCAGAGTTCGGCGCGAACACCCGAACATCGCGGCCATGTTCGGCGAACGTTCGCGAACCCGAACATCCAGGTGTTCGCCCAACACTAGATGCACGCAGTGTTATATACCAGCAGTCACTGCATAACTGTTTACTGCACCTGTGTGTTTGACAGCTGCACATTTGTAATACCAGTCCGACAGTGCATACCTGTTCATGTTCACTGCACCTGTGTAACAGCATGCAGTTTTATATACCAGTCACTGCATACCTGTTCACTGCACCTGTGTAACCGCACATTGTTGTACCAGCAGTCACTGCAACCTTTTCACTGCACATGTGTAACCACACATTTTTGTACCAGCAGTCACCTTTTCACTGCACGTGTGTAACCGCACATTGTTGTACCAGCAGTCACCAACCTTTTCACTGCACCTGTGTAACCGCAGATTGTTGTACCAGCAGTCACTGCAATCTTTTCACTGCACCTGTGTAACCGCACATTGTCACCTTTTCATTGCACCTGTGTAACTGCACATCATATTAGTCAAGTCTGTGCATACCTGTCACTTCAAGAGGCAGAGCCAGAGGCAGGCCACCCAGAAGGTCTGTTCGAGGTCGCGATGTCGAGATTTTGTGCGGCCCTCGATGACCAAAGTACAGTGTTCAGAAGAAGGCACGTGCCATCAATCCCCAATATTGTCAGGACGTAGTTGACTATTTAACACAGAACACCTCATCTTTCTTAGCTTCCGCACGGAAGCGTGACATATCTTCCTCCTCCTTCTCTGATTCTGGCACCCCACTTAACACTCCATTGGCAGCCATCACCAAAGTGCCATCACCCCACAGCTCAGCAGTGTGGAAATTTTGAGAGCAATGCCATCTGTACTCTCTGCCACCGAAAATTGAGCCGTGAAAAGACCAAGACCCGCGTAGGGACAACTACCTTACGAAGGCACATGATTACAAAGCACAAACTGCAATGGGATGACCACCTGAGGAAAACCAGCACACAAAAGCAAAGCCACACATCGCAGTGGAAGATACCAGGCCGCAATTATTTCTCAAAACAGGCGATACGCAAACTGTACCGTAATGTTGAAAGGCGAGTGGTGTCATCTCTGGCAGCGTTGGGTGGAGGGTCCATCTGACCATGGATGCCTGGTCTGCAAAGTACAGTCAGGCCTGCCCGAGGACTAAGTCAGCCCCCACACACAGCATCTCTGCCTGCACGCCGTGTGACTGCCTGCCCCAAGACTAAGTCAGTCCCCACACAGCATCTCTGCCTGCAGGCCGCTTGACTGTCTTCTCCTCCACCACCAACAGGGTCCAGGACTCCAGGTGGATTCATGAATTTTTAAGGCCGCTGCTAGCAGCGCCCGCTATACTAATTTTTCTGGTGCGTGTACATGCCTGCCTAATTTTTCTGGCTGCACTGCGGCTGCAACAACAAAACAAAAGGCATGTACATGTGTCAATTCCCCTTCGTGATCATTACCTTGCCATGGTGAAGGGATTGCGTATCACAATGAAGCAATGACCAGCTAAATGAGTGTGTTGAGGTTGGGGGGCTCACCTGACCCAAGAAGATAACAAGATTGTTGCTTCATTGTGGACAGACCAAATTTGATCAGCTGGATACTCAGTCACTGTTGTTCTGTCATTGAGCTACCTCAGCCCGACCATATAGGCTTGAAAACCGCCATTGCCTGCACTGTCACCAGTCCAGCACGGCCGTCACTACACAAACAGCTGTTTGTGGTGCATTACACAGTGAGTTTAGTCTGACAGTGTGAAGCAGTACGCTAATTACACTACCTGATTGATGTATACACATGCAAAATGTTTTAAAGCACTTAATTTAGAAATAAAATGTGATTTCTGCCCTTAAAGGGAACCAGAGATGAAGCACCCTCATGTATTTTACCTTATATATCAGTAAGAACATTAGAGAAAACACTTACTATGCTCTGTGTTTCATCCTCACTGCTAAAAGTGTCTGTTATCAGCTGTGATAAGAATCCCGGACTGAGCATTCAGTCTGGCTTTGCAGGGAATAATTATAGCTGAGTCATTAGAGCAGAGCCACAAGGGGGCAGGCTTGGGCTTGAAAAGACACCAGAGAAGACAGACTCCGCTATAATCTTTCCGTAGCAAAGCTAGACTAAGTGCTCAGTCTGGAATTCTTATCAGAGGTGATAACAGTCAGATTAAACAGAGAACAATGAAACAAAGAGCAGATTAGGTGTTTACTGTCATGTTCCCACTGATTTATAAGGTAAAATACAAGAGGGTGCTTCATCTCTGGTTCTCTTTAAACCCTGCTGTGCATAAAATCCGGATTTTACCCGGGGACTTTTGGTGTGTATCCCACTCCGCCATGCTCCCCTCCAGGTTTTAGACCCTTTGAAACATCTTTTTCAACACTTTAGTGGCCCCAATTAGTGTTTTCCATGCACCTGTGTAGCTACAATTAGTGTTTGTAGTTTTGAAACTTCGCCTGCCCATTGAAGTCTATGGGAGTTTGAAAAGTTTGCATGTTCGCAAACTTTTTTTCACGTGTTTGAGTACGAGGTTCACGAACCAAAATCGGAGGTTTTAACGCCTAACCGTAAACCTCCCTTCCTGACACCTAACCCTAAGTACCCCCTTCCTGACACCTTACTCTAAGACCACCCTTCCTGATGCCTAACTGTAAGACCCCCCTTCTTGATGCCTAACTCTAAAACCCCCCTTCCTGCTGCCTAACCCTAACCCCCCTTCCTGACACCTAACCCTAAAACCCCCCGTCCTGTCCCCTAACCCTAAGACCCTCTCTTCTGATGCCTAACCCTAAGACCCCCTTTGCTGATGCCTAACCCTAAGAACCCCCTTCCTGACACCTAACCCTAAAACCCATCTTTTAGATGCCTAACCTTAAAACTCCCTTCCTCCGCCGCAAATAACGTAAATACTAAAACCGATAAATTTCATAAAAATTAATTTAAAAACGATACATTTACAAAATGATAGTTCTCAAAACAATAAAAAAAATTAGCAAACCGATAATTCTCAAAATAAAACAATTGTGTTTCGACGAGCCTGATGCACGCTATTTATTGGGCGCCCAAATTGATGCTTTTGGCGTCCAATAGCCATAATTTTGCATAAGCGCCTGTGGAGTGCCCAAACTGTCCTTTAGCCCCAGGCACCCAAATGTCCTGCTTCCAGGGGTTAGTTAAAACGGGATTTGTCAGCCTCAAAATCAAATTCCTTTCCCCACTGCTCTGTGTTTACTATGCTGCCGGGAATCTCACCCTGCATTGCACGCACTCCAATCTATTCAGAAATGTTTGTGTAGTAATAAATCTTATCTCAGTCAGCCAGGCTTCATTCTCTCGCCATCACCGAAGACAGTGAGAAAAGGAAACTTGTCATCTATCCTCCCACATTCCTGCTCCTCACTTATTGGATGAGAGCAGTTCAGTGTGACAGCCTGAGGCTGAAACCTGATCCTGTGCTCACAAATGTTTATAAAGCAAGCCAGTGGTGACATTGCAGATTGGAGGAGAAAAAGAAAAAAAAAAGTAAGGGAGAAAATTACATCAGGGTTGGCTTCAGTCAGAGGTTGTAAAGATGGCAAATGCCAGGAACAGTTTTCTCGTTTCTTACTATATAAAATTCATTGAAATCGAAACGTGGACAGTACAATAGATCTGTTAATGTTTTGTTTTTTGTTTTTTCTTGGCATAGTATGACCGACCCTGCTGCTTTAAGGTTAGCCTTGGTTGGGGTGGTGGTTAATATTAGCCTTGGTGAGGGTGGTTAAAGGGACTCCGAGCAGTGCAGAAACTATGGAAAGATGCATATCATTTTAAAGCTCTCTTTCTCCTCTTTCCAATGATATACAAATCGCCGCCCTACGCCTTTTAGTTTTCGTTATTTTCGCGATTGAAATTGCCGCGGCTGCGATTTCGATCGCGAAAATAGAGAAAACTAAAAGGCGTAGGGTGACGATTTAGGGGTCGCCAGAAAGAGGGGAAAGAGAGCTTTAAAATGATATCCATCTTTCCATAGTTACATTGTATTACACAGGGCGACTTTTTGGAGCTGCTGACTTTGAGAAAAAGTCGCCCTGTGTAATACAATGTAACTATGGAAAGATGGATATCATTTTAAAGCTCTCTTTCTCCTCTTTCTGACGACACCTAAATCGTTAGTCTACGCCTTTTAGTTTTCTCTATTTTCGCGATCGAAATCGCGGCCGTGGCAATTTCAATCGCGAAAATAGCGAAAACTAAAAGGTGTAGGGCGGCAGTTTATATATCATTGGAAAGAGGAGAAAAAGAGCTTTAAAATGATATGCATCTTTCCATAGTTTCTGCACTGCTCGGAGTCCCTTTAAGGTAAAGCATTGGTAGAGGAAGGGTTCAGTGACAGAATAGGGTTATATTTACCTGTAGTAAAATACCGGTATGTATTTCCAAGATTTTACTATAGCCATTTGCACTGTAAGGGAAGAACATTGGTAAATTTATCAATATTCTGCACCTGCTTAGTAGTACTACGCAGGCGCAGAACGCTGCCAGCAATGAGCATGCATTAGGGGTGCGCACGCTCCACCGAGAGGGAGCCCCAGGTAAGTATACATTTTTTTTTTGTGTGTCAGGTTTAGGCAAAAATACACGTAGCTTTGTTTTTTGATATGAGAGCTTTTTGGTCTCTTTTAGCCCTTTTTACCTTCCCTGTGGTTCTGGTCACCAGTAGTGTTGGGCGAACATCTAGATGTTCGGGTTCGGGCCGAACAGGCCGAACATGGCCGCGATGTTCGGGTGTTCGACCCGAACTCCGAACATAATGGAAGTCAATGGGGACCCGAACTTTTGTGGTTTGTAAAGCCTCCTTACATGCTACATACCCCAAATTTGCAGGGTATGTGCACCTTGGGAGTGGGTACAAGAGGAAAAAAAAATTAGCAAAAAGAGCTTATAGTTTTTGAGAAAATCGATTTTAAAGTTTCAAAGGGAAAACTGTCTTTTAAATGCGGGAAATGTCTGTTTTCTTTGCACAGGTAACATGTTTTTTGTCGGCATGCAGTCATAAATGTAATACATATAAGAGGTTCCAGGAAAAGGGACCGGTAACGCTAACCCAGCAGCAGCACACGTGATGGAACAGGAGGAGGGTGGCGCAGGAGGAGAAGAAGGCCACGCTTTGTGAGACACAACAACCCCGGCCTTGCATGAGGGCAAGAAGCGTGCGGATAGCAGGCTTTGTACCGCCATGCAGTCATAAATGTAATAAAGATAAGTGGTTCAATAAACAGGGACCACGCGGCAACGCTAACCCAGCAGCAGCAGACGTGATGGAACAGGAGCAGGCGCAGGAGGAGAAGGCCACGCTTTGTGAGACACAACAACCCAGGCCTTGCATGAGGGCAAGAAGCGTGCGGATAGCAGGCTTTGTACCGCCATGCAGTCATAAATGTAATAAAGATAAGTGGTTCAATAAACAGGGACCACGCGGCAACGCTAACCCAGCAGCAGCAGACGTGATGGAACAGGAGCAGGCGCAGGAGGAGAAGGCCACGCTTTGTGAGACACAACAACCCAGGCCTTGCATGAGGGCAAGAAGCGTGCGGATAGCAGGCTTTGTACGGCCATGCAGTCATAAATGTAATAAAGATAAGTGGTTCAATAAACAGGGACCACGCGGCAACGCTAACCCAGCAGCAGCAGACGTGATGGAACAGGAGGAGGCGCAGGAGGAGAAGGCCACGCTTTGTGAGACACAACAACCCAGGCCTTGCATGAGGGCAAGAAGCGTGCGGATAGCATGCTTTGTACCGCCATGCAGTCATAAATGTAATAAAGATAAGTGGTTCAATAAACAGGGACCACGCGGCAACGCTAACCCAGCAGCAGCAGACGTGATGGAACAGGAGCAGGCGCAGGAGGAGAAGGCCACGCTTTGTGAGACACAACAACCCAGGCCTTGCATGTGGACAAAAAGCGTGCGGATATAGCAGCAATGCTTTTTGCCGCCATGCAGTCATAAATGTAATACAGATGAGAGGTTCAATAAACAGGGCCCGGAAACGCAACACCATCCCAGATGTTCATTGGTCATGTTACTTGGTTGGGGTCCTGGAGTGTTGCGTAGTCATTTCCAATCCAGGATTGATTCATTTTAATTTGAGTCAGACGGTCTGCATTGTCTGTAGAGAGGCGGATACGCCGATCTGTGACGATGCCTCCGGCAGCACTGAAACAGCGTTCCGACATAACGCTGGCTGCCGGGCAAGCCAGCACCTCTATTGCGTACATTGCCAGTTCGTGCCAGGTGTCTAGCTTCGATACCCAATAGTTGAAGGGTGCAGATGGATGGTTCGACACAGCTACGCCATCTGACATGTAGTCCTTGACCATCTTCTCCAGGCGATCGGTGTTGGAGGTGGATCTGCACGCTTGCTGTTCAGTGGGCTGCGGCTGCATGGGTGTCAGAAAATTTTCCCACTCCAAGGACACTGCCGATACCATTCCCTTTTGGGTACTAGCTGCGGCTTGCGTTGTTTGCTGCCCTCCTGGTCGTCCTGGGTTTGCGGAAGTCAGTCTGTCTGCGTACAACTGGCTAGAGGAGGGGGAGGATGTCAATCTCCTCTCTAAAGTCTCCACAAGGGCCTGCTGGTATTCTTCCATTTTGACCTGTCTGACTCTTTCTTCAAGCAGTTTTGGAACATTGTGTTTGTACCGTGGATCCAGAAGGGTATAAACCCAGTAATTGGTGTTGTCCAGAATGCGCACAATGCGTGGGTCACGTTCAATGCAGTCTAGCATGAATTGAGCCATGTGTGCCAGAGTCCTACCAGAATCCTCATCATCCTCTTGTGAGCGTTGTGATAGTTGTTGTGATGCATCATAGTCGTCACCTTCCTCCTGGTCTGCTTCTGCTGACCATTCGCGTTGAATTGTGGAAGTCCAACGTGCACCGCTCTGGCCCTCGTCAGTGGTGGCATGAAATTCCTGCTCCAACTCCAGCTGTTCCTCCTCCTCTTCTTCGTCATAGCTGCTGGGGCCAGCGTTCCCTGAGGCGGATGGCCTGATGTTGGTACCATCACGCTGATCGTTTTCTCCTTCAGATTCCCCCAGTTGCATCATGACAGCTGTTTCCTTGATTTTTAACATCGACCTCTTCAGTAAACACAGCAGTGGTATGGTAATGCTGACTGAAGAGTTGTCACTGCTCACAAGCAACGTGGATTGCTCAAAATTTTGGAGGACTTGGCAGAGGTCCAACATGTTGGCCCAATCGGATCCACAGAAGCTTGGCAGCTGGCCGGATGCGCCTCGGTACTGCGCCGTCATGTACTGGACCACTGCACTCTTCTGCTCGCAAAAGCGGGCTAGCATGTGCAGCGTAGAATTCCAGCGCGTAGGGACATCACACAGCAAGCGATGGTGGGGGAGATTGAAGCGCTCCTGCATCTTGGCGAGTGCCCCCGAAGCAGTACTGGAATTTCTACAATGTTTGGACACTCGACGCACCTTCAACAGCAGATCGGGCACGCCTGGGTATGTCCTCAGGAACCGCTGAACTACTAGGTTCATCACGTGCGCCAGGCAAGGGATGTGTGTCAGCTTAGCCAACCTTAAAGCGCGAATGAGATTACTCCCATTATCACACACAACCATGCCCGGTTTCAGGTCCAGCGGTGCCAGCCACAAATCCGTCTGTTCCTTTATTCCCCTCCAAATTTCCTCCCCTGTGTGCTGCTTATCCCCAAGGCAGATTAGCTTCAGCAACGCTTGCTGACGCATGCCAACAGCTGTGCTGCACTGCTTCCACGATCCTACTGCTGCTGGGTTAGCGTTTCCGGATGAGGTACAGCTTTGAGATGCGTTGGAGGAGAAGGAGTCAGAGAGGTAGGTGCTGCTGTTATCCAGTGGGAGGGACGGCGGTGCAGCTGTTTGTGGCGTGGGCAACACCCGTGCCGTAGCAGGTGAGGAATCGCTGCCAGGCTCCACAAGGTTCACCCAGTGCGCGGTAAGGGAGATGTATCGACCCTGGCCGAACGCACTCGTCCAGGTGTCAGTGGTGAGGTGAACCTTGCAGGCAACGGCATTCTTCAAGCTTCGGGTTATTTTGCTGACCACGTGCTCATGCAACTCAGGCACTGCAGAGCGTGCAAAGTGGTAGCGGCTGGGAACCACGTAACGTGGGATGGCCACTGACATCATGCCCTTGAAGCTGTTTGTCTCCACCAATCGATATGGCAGCATTTCGCAGGCCAGAAGCTTGGCTATGCTGGCTGTTACTGCCACGGCCCGGGGGTCATTTGCTGGCAATTTCCTCTTGCGCTCAAACATCTCCGACACAGACAACTGAACCGTAGCGCTGCACACGGAAGGGCTGTTGGTTGTTGTGTTTGATGAACACTGGGAGACCTCAAGAGCACTACTCCGGAAAGTGACAGTGTCAGCGTCGTCTGATGTTTGTGAATGTTGTGAACCACGCAATGGCTGGGCTACTGCTGCTGCTGAGGCGGGTCTGGTGAACCCAAGGGAGGCAGTGTTGTTTCTGGTACCCTGTCCTGACGCGTTTGCCCAAAGAGTGGGATGTTTGGATAGCATGTGACGGCTCATGCTGGTGGTGGAGAGGTTGTTAATATTTTTCCCCCTGCTCAGGCGGGTCTTGCACACCTTGCAAATCGCCATGGTAACATCCTCAGTGCAGTCTTCAAAGAAAGCCCAGACTTTGGAGCACCTGCCTCCTTGCTGGCGATTTCTGTTTGCTCCTCTTTTGCCTCTCACTTGAACTTCCACGTTTGTGGTGCCTGAAATTGCGCGCCGCCTACCTTGTGGCACAAGGCGAACTCGTGCAGCAGTGTGTTCTTCAACAGACTCATCTGTGCTGCTGCTACGACGGCGATGTTCTCGTTCACAAACAAAATCTGGGTCTCTGTCCACATTGTCCATACCCTCCTCTTCCATCTCCTCAAACTCGTCATATGTCATTGTGGGCCACCGCCGTGGAGTAGAGCTCCCCACAACAACCTCTGCGCAGCACACTCCAACGTCGTCTTCCAGATCTTGTCGGCCGACCTCCTGCAATTGCAACCCCTCCTGCCCAAATTGCTCTGGGATTTGGGTTTCCGAGTCCTCTTCGGACTCGCCTCGTATTTCAGTGCGCGGTACATTTCCCACAGTTAACGGTTGTGAATCCAGGCACAACATTTCTGGCTGTTCCTCCATTGACCTTTGAAAGGTGGAAGTTTGTTGGGCTGGGAATAGCTCCTGCGAATACCCCATTGTGTCCTGAGGTAATTCATCGGACTGGTTATCTGGCAGTTGTGTGCGTGGTGTCGCTGCCGGTTGTGTCAGCTTTGTGCCCACTGGCTCCTTGTAACTGGCTGAGGACTCGGACCTCGTGCGTGATGTGCTGGTGCTGCTTAACCCACTGCTGGACGCTTGAGAGGTCATCCAAGTAATTATCTGGTCCTGTTCTTTTGGATTTGTGAGGGTTGTTGTCCTGGACAACATGGGTGGTATTGAGTGGGTTTTCTTGGGTGCTCCCCTGTGGCCTGTACGTGAACCGTCAGGGGAAACACCTCTTCCCTTGCCCCTCCCTCTTTCACCGGATTTCTTCCTCATTTCACTTATCCTTACAGTACACGCTGACTGGCAGCAGTACAGTGGCAGTACAGAAATGCTATACAGTACCACTATTCCCAGCAGCGACACAGAGCACAATGCTATACAGTGACGGGTGAGCGGTGTACCACTATTCCCAGCAGACACAGAACAGTGAACAGAATGCTATATAGTGTGGCTGAGCGAGCGGTGTACCACTATTCCCAGCAGACACAGAACAGTGAACAGAATGCTATATAGTGTGGCTGAACGAGCGGTGTACTACTGTTCCCAGCAGACACAGAACAGTACACAGAATGCTATATAGTGTGGCTGAACGAGCGGTGTACTACTGTTCCCAGCAGACACAGAACAGTACACAGAATGCTATATAGTGTGGCTGAACGAGCGGTGTACTACTGTTCCCAGCAGACACAGAACAGTGAACAGAATGCTATATAGTGTGGCTGAGCGAGCGGTGTACCACTATTCCCAGCAGACACAGAACAGTGAACAGAATGCTATATAGTGTGGCTGAGCGAGCGGTGTACCACTATTCCCAGCAGACACAGAACAGTAAACAGAATGCTATATAGTGTGGCTGAGCGAGCGGTGTACCACTATTCCCAGCAGACACAGAACAGTGAACAGAATGCTATATAGTGTGGCTGAGCGAGCGGTGTACCACTATTCCCAGCAGACACAGAACAGTGAACAGAATGCTATATAGTGTGGCTGAGCGAGCGGTGTACCACTATTCCCAGCAGACACAGAACAGTGAACAGAATGCTATATAGTGTGGCTGAGCGAGCGGTGTACTACTGTTCCCAGCAGACACAGAACAGTACACAGAATGCTATATAGTGTGGCTGAACGAGCGGTGTACTACTGTTCCCAGCAGACACAGAACAGTACACAGAATGCTATATAGTGTGGCTGAACGAGCGGTGTACCACTATTCCAAGCAGACACAGAACAGTGAACAGAATGCTATATAGTGTGGCTGAGCGAGCGGTGTACCACTATTCCCAGCAGACACAGAGTGGCAGTAAACAGAATGCTATATAGTGTGGCTGAGCGAGGTACACAGAGTGGCAGTAAACAGAATGCTATATAGTGTGGCTGTGCAAGCGGTGTACTACTATTCCCAGCAGACACAGAGTGGCAGTAAACAGAATGCTATATAGTGTGGCTGAGCGAGGTACACAGAGTGGCAGTAAACAGAATGCTGAGCGAGCGGTGTACTACTATTCCCAGCAGCGACACACAATGACTGGGGGGGACCCTGGCTAGCGTGGCTGGAGCGCGAACTACCCTGCCTGCCTACCCAAAGCTAAACCCACAGACAAATGGCGGAGATATGACGTGGTTCGGGTATTTATTTACCCGAACCACGTGACAGTTCGGCCAATCAGAGCGCGTTCGGGTCCGAACCACGTGACCCGTTCGGCCAATCACAGCGCTAGCCGAACGTTCGGGGAACGTTCGGCCATGCGCTCTTAGTTCGGCCATATGGCCGAACGGTTTGGCCGAGCACCGTCAGGTGTTCGGCCGAACTCGAACATCACCCGAACAGGGTGATGTTCTGCAGAACCCGAACAGTGGCGAACACTGTTCGCCCAACACTAGTCACCAGGAGCTGTCTGTGTATTCCGTACATCAATGATCTATGTACAAAGCTATGGATAGAGTACCGCTTTAATGCGGTATACAGTCCTCTGCTGTCTGTGTTATCCCACATGAGTTTCCAATTAAAATATATACTAATGTAATCACTTGCGCTGTCCCCGTCGCCAGGATAGCCAAGAAATCTTTAGCTAAGCTCATTGGAATAAATGATTCGATATCGGGCCCTTCTCTGTGTTACTTTTGTGACACTTCAATCCAATTGTAATTCCATAATCCCGTCGTGCACAGGGGAGGGGCCTCGCACTCGCCAGCTGTCAGCTGTCGGCAACACTGCGCCCAACGCTCTGAGAGATGGAATGAATGCGTTACCATTGATTGCAGGGAATGAGTTTAAGCTGTTACACAGCCGCTATCGTCCACCGGTCCCGGCTGCGCCAGTCACGCCACTCCGCCATTCCTAGAGAGGTGGCGGACAAAGAACGGCAACACTGCGGCTTCCTGGAGGCCGGCAAGAGGACCTGTCATCTTGGATAAGTAGAAAGATCGGTACCAGAACGACAGTTGAAAATACATTTTGCAGGATTATTCACCATAACTGGAGAGCCTCGTAGACACATATGGGAACTGTCACTTGGCAGGGATCTACAGTACATATTGTGGCACCACCAGATGAGTTGGGCGCCGGGTGAAAGGATTGTAATATAACATTACCTATATTTAACAACATAAGGAAGGGAGACACCGAGAGCCCAATATAGTGTAGCATGTACTGGATATTGGATATGGAAGAAGAAAGTATAAGATTATACTTACAAATCTGGTACCCACTGTATAAGCAGGTGGGGAGTATTAGACCT
The DNA here is from genome assembly GCF_040937935.1 of Hyperolius riggenbachi. Lineage (NCBI taxonomy): Eukaryota > Metazoa > Chordata > Amphibia > Anura > Hyperoliidae > Hyperolius > Hyperolius riggenbachi. Next base: position 14,105,231 of record NC_090653.1, on the reverse strand, counting down.
GTCCCCACTAAGGATTAAGAAGTAGCTCTCTGTAGATCGGAAAGAAGGGGCCAAATCCCCTCCACCAGGGGTGGCGCTAAGCTGATCACCAGGTCACACGAGTTGTTGTACTCATTATAGCCTGATAAAGTGGGTTCTACCCATGAAATGCGTTGCACTTTTTGGAGTATGTGAATACATTATTTTTTTGTTGACTAAAATCAACAATATCTTGTGCCTGCATTGGGGAGGTAAGTCCACCACTAACGCCCCTGTTTTTAAACCTTTTATCAAATTTTACATTACTGGAGCCTCTGTACCTGTGTACAATATATTTAACAATAAACTCCCCCGACTCCTTACTCTCATACTGAACTTCTATTCTACTGCCTAACACTAACCCCACAAGTGTTTAAAGAGACTCTGTAACAAAAAAGTTCCCCTGGGGGTACTCGCCTCGGGAGGGGGAAGCCTCAGGGTCTCAATAAGCCTTCCCCCTCTGCTGTAGCTGCAGGCAGTCCAGCGCTCGCTCCCCCCGAGACCGCCGTGGGACACAGGAGGACGGGGGAAGCTTCCATCGGATCCGGAGGCTTCCCCCACCCGAGGTGAGTACCCCCTAGGGGAACTTTTGTAGTTACAGGTTTTCTTTAATACTAACCTGCCTTGCTCGAATGGGGGAGGGCTCTTGGTGCTCAAGTACCCACCCCAGCTTTGTGTGACTCACTACCTTTAGGCCCTCCCACCACACTTTCTCCTTATTTGTGGTATGGAGTGGACTGGAGGGTTGCAGCAGACCTGCAATAAGTAACTTTCCTATACTCTGGTCACTGACAGATGCAGGGACCCAGGTGGCACAGGCGCCAAAAAGTAGGGAGTTCCTCTAAGCTTGGCGTCTCCATGGCAGCCGTGCATGTAGCATTGCTGCCATCATGACAGCGGAGACGCGGCTGCTAAGGAGACAGAAAAGAGGAGGAGGGAACATGCAACCAATGGTGGCAGGTCTGACTGACTCCACACCATTGAATGCAGCTAGCACCTGAGTGACTGAATAGGCTTGATTCACTAAAGCGTGCTAAGTGGTAGCACGCCAGTGAAATGCCCCTTAGCATGTGCAAGGTGCTTTTGCACGCGCTAATATGTGCGCAAAAATTTGCATGCACAAAGTTTAAGCGGTGCGCACAAAATAGTTGCACCGTCCACGTGCAAAACATCGCAAACGGTGCGATGTTTCGCACGCACCAAATAGCGCGCAATCAGTAACAAACGTGCAAACTGCTTAGCACCCTACTTTAGGCGTGCTAACTGTGTTATCATGCTTTAGTGAAACAAGCCCAATGTGTGTGTCAAGCGGAGAGACTCAGGGGGATGGGGTTGGGAAAGTGGGAGAGCCTTAGTACGCTGATTTGGTACTACTGTGCATTTCTGGGAAAGGGGCGTGGAAGGGGGGGGGCATTTTAAATTTGAGCACTTCTCACTTAGGGGTCCTCTACACTGCCCTGCAATGCATAACACCCTGCCTTCCCAGCGCCCAAGCAACTACAAACAGTAGCCAATCTGTTATAGTAAGAAGCAGCCAATTGTCTACAAATAGCTGATTGGCTAGTGCAACTTAAAAAATTAATGACAACCTGACTTATAAAAACGTCCTCCAGGACGTTTTTATAAGTCAGACAGTGTTGCTGCTGCTGTGCGCGTGCACGTGCACGCTCCCGTGAGTGGACGTGCATTCCTGTGCGCGTGCATGTGAAAATAGTGAACAAAAAAACACCATTGAAAAAATACACCTTTATTTCCAAATACTATATTGTCACCATACTTTGTACTAGGGACATAATTAAAATCTTGTGATAAATAGGACAAATAGGCAGATAAAATGTGAGGGGTTTTATGTACAGTAGCAGCGTTTATAATAAAACTATAGGGGATGAAATTGGCGAAATAGTGTATTTTTTCATTTTTTCCTTTAAAATGCATAGAAAATAAAGTAATTACTGAAAACAAATATCAACCCCAAAAAGCCCAATTGGTGGTGAAAAAAACAAGATATAGATCATTTCATTGTGATTAGTAGTGATTAAGCTATTGGCAAATGAAAGGGATGAGCACTGAAAGGTGAAAATCGCTCTTGTCCGTTAGGGTAAAAACCTAGAGATGAGCGTAATGACTTAATTACGATTTCGCGAAATTTCACGTAATTAGTGTAATTACGATTATGGCCGTAAGTACATAATCGTAATGAAGAAGGATTTCGCGGAATTCCGCGTAAGCGTAATTTTCGCGTTATTTTCGCATTACAGTGGGTATCGCGAAATTACGTTTGCCTTGCATGCAACCGTTTGTAAGCGTAGTTACATAATGTAATTTCGCGATAGTTCATATTACTGTAAGCGTTAATTTTCGCGTCGTTTTCGCATTACGGAATGCTATTTCGCATATAAAATTCGCCATGTAGTGATATTTCGCATCAAAATTCGCCATGCAGACGAAAATGCCTTTGGCGAAAATTCGCGAGCAACCCTGCTAACAAGTAATTACGAAATTCGCGAAATTACGAAGAAATGCGAAATTACGTTATGGTTTAACGCGAAATTACGTTATGGTTTAACGCGAAATTACGTTATGAACGAAACGCGAAATTACGTTATGAACGAAACGCCAAATTACGCGTTGAAAATTACGCTTACGGTATTGTCAATTACGATTTTAATGGCAATTACGCTACCATAATTTCGCATCGTAATAGCAAATTTCGCATGCGTTATTATAGTACCGCGAAATTTCGAAAATTTCGGCTCAACACTATAAAAACCCCTTTAGGGTGAAGTGGTTAACCTTATGTAGTAGTACTACTACTGTTGATTAGCCATGTCTGCCAATTTCGGCACCCGAATCAGCTGATCAGGACTAGTGTTGGGCGAACAGTGTTCGCCACTGTTCGGGTTCTGCAGAACATCACCCTGTTCGGGTGATGTTCGAGTTCGGCCGAACACCTGACGGTGCTCGGCCAAACCATTCGGCCATATGGCCGAACTAAGAGCGCATGGCCGAACGTTCCCCGAACGTTCGGCTAGCGCTGTGATTGGCCGAACGGGTCACGTGGTTCGGACCCGAACGCGCTCTGATTGGCCGAACGGTCACGTGGTTCGGGTAAATAAATACCCGAACCACGTCATATCTCCGCCATTTGTCTGTGGGTTTAGCTTTGGGTAGGCAGGCAGGGTAGTTCGCGCTCCAGCCACGCTAGCCAGGGTCCCCCCTGTCATTGTGTCACTGCTGGGAACAGTAGTACACCGCTTGCTCAGCCACACTATATAGCATTCTGTTTACTGCCACTCTGTGTACCTCGCTCAGCCACACTATATAGCATTCTGTTTACTGCCACTCTGTGTCTGCTGGGAATAGTAGTACACCGCTTGCTCAGCCACACTATATAGCATTCTGTTTACTGCCACTCTGTGTACCTCGCTCAGCCACACTATATAGCATTCTGTTTACTGCCACTCTGTGTCTGCTGGGAATAGTGGTACACCGCTCGCTCAGCCACACTATATAGCATTCTGTTCACTGTTCTGTGTCTGCTTGGAATAGTGGTACACCGCTCGCTCAGCCACACTATATAGCATTCTGTTTACTGTTCTGTGTCTGCTGGGAATAGTGGTACACCGCTCGCTCAGCCACACTATATAGCATTCTGTTTACTGTTCTGTGTCTGCTGGGAATAGTGGTACACCGCTCGCTCAGCCACACTATATAGCATTCTGTGCACTGTTCTGTGTCTGCTGGGAATAGTGGTACACCGCTCGCTCAGCCACACTATATAGCATTCTGTTCACTGTTCTGTGTCTGCTGGGAATAGTGGTACACCGCTCGCTCAGCCACACTATATAGCATTCTGTTTACTGTTCTGTGTCTGCTGGGAATAGTGGTACACCGCTCGCTCATCCACACTATATAGCATTCTGTTCACTGTTCTGTGTCTGCTGGGAATAGTGGTACACCGCCCGCTCAGCCACACTATATAGCATTCTGTTCACTGTTCTGTGTCTGCTGGGAATAGTGGTACACCGCTCGCTCAGCCACACTATATAGCATTCTGTTCACTGTTCTGTGTCTGCTGGGAACAGTAGTACACCGCTCGCTCAGCCAGAGTATATAGCATTGTGTTTACTGCCACTCTGTGTACACCGCTCAGCCAGACTATATACCATTGTTTACTGACACTCTGTGTACACCGCTCAGCCAGACTATATACCATTGTTTACTGACACTCTGTGTACACCGCTCAGCCAGACTATATACCATTGTTTACTGCCACTCTGATTCTGCTGGGAACAGTAGTACACCGCTCGCTCAGCCAGACTATATAGCATTGTGTTTACTGCCACTCTGTGTACACCGCTCAGCCAGACTATATACCATTGTTTACTGACACTCTGTGTACACCGCTCAGCCAGACTATATACCATTGTTTACTGCCACTCTGATTCTGCTGGGAACAGTAGTACACCGCTCGCTCAGCCAGACTATATACCATTGTTTACTGACACTCTGTGTACACCGCTCAGCCAGACTATATACCATTGTTTACTGCCACTCTGATTCTGCTGGGAACAGTAGTACACCGCTCGCTCAGCCAGACTATATACCATTGTTTACTGACACTCTGTGTACACCGCTCAGCCAGACTATATACCATTGTTTACTGCCACTCTGATTCTGCTGGGAACAGTAGTACACCGCTCGCTCAGCCAGACTATATACCATTGTTTACTGACACTATATAGCAGACTATATAGCATTGTGTGTACACCGCTCAGCCAGACTATATACCATTGTTTACTGACACTCTGTGTACACCGCTCAGCCAGACTATATACCATTGTTTACTGCCACTCTGATTCTGCTGGGAACAGTAGTACACCGCTCGCTCAGCCAGACTATATACCATTGTTTACTGACACTCTGTGTACACCGCTCAGCCAGACTATATACCATTGTTTACTGCCACTCTGATTCTGCTGGGAACAGTAGTACACCGCTCGCTCAGCCAGACTATATACCATTGTTTACTGACACTCTGTGTACACCGCTCAGCCAGACTATATACCATTGTTTACTGCCACTCTGATTCTGCTGGGAACAGTAGTACACCGCTCGCTCAGCCAGACTATATAGCATTGTGTTTACTGCCACTCTGTGTACACCGCTCAGCCACACTATATAGCATTGCGTACTCTGCCAGTCAGTGTGTATATTGCTGGGATCAGTAATACTCCACTCACCGTCAACCACTATATGAGCTCAACATGAGTTCCCCAGAGACCTCCGCTGTGAGCAGCACTCCCAACAACAGCAACAGCCAACGCCCCACGCAAGCTATAACATCCACCCCAGCAGCCAGTGGTCAGCAGCAGCCCTCCCCGGAGGAGAACGTTGTGTCCATCAGTCCGTCGCCAGAGCGATTAATGAGGGCTGCCATTGAGGAGATGATGGGGCCTGATGTGGAGGAGGAGGTCTGGCTCAGGCCAGCATCCCAAGTTAATGTTGAGGACGATGAGGGGTCTGTGTCTGGGGATGTTGGGGTGGCAGAGGTGGTGGGTGGGTCAGACTCAGGAGAAGAGTTGTATGATGAGGATGATGATCGGGACCATCTGTATGTGCCTCAGAGTCCGACCCCGGAAAACATGTTGTATCGTGTGTTTAGGTACTAAAATCTGCGTTCCCTCCCAGTAGTGTTGGGCGAACAGTGTTTGCCACTGTTCGGGTTCTGCAGAACATCACCCTGTTCGGGGTGACTATATAGCAGACTATATAGCATTGTGTTTAATGCCACTCTGTGTACACGGCTCAGCCACACTATATAGCATTGTGTTTACTTCCACTCTGTGTCTGCTGGGAACAGTAGTACACCGCTCACCCGCCACTGTATAGCATTGTGCTCTGTGTCACTGCTGACAATAGTGGTACACCGCTCACCCACCACTGTATAGCATTTCTGTACTGCCACTGTACTGCTGCCAGTCAGCGTGTACTTTAAGGATAAGTGAAATGAGGAAGAAATCCGGTGAAAGAGGGAGGGGCAAGGGAAGAGGTGTTTCCCCTGACGGTTCACGTACAGGCCACAGGGGAGCACCCAAGAAAACCCACTCAATACTGCCCATGTTGTCCAGGACAACAACCCTCACAGATCCAAAAGAACAGGACCAGATAATTACTTGGATGACCTCTCAAGCGTCCAGCAGTGGGTTAAGCAGCACCAGCACATCACGCACGAGGTCCGAGTCCTCAGCCAGTTAAAGTCTGGGCTTTCTTTGAAGACTGCACTGAGGATGTTACCATGGCGATTTGCAAGGTGTGCAAGACCCGCCTGAGCAGGGGGAAAAGTATTAACAACCTCTCCACCACCAGCATGAGCCGCCACATTCTATCCAAACATCCCACTCTGTGGGCAAACGCGGCAGGACAGGGTACCACCAGCAACACTGCCTCCCTTGGGTTCACCAGACTCACCACCAGACCCGCCTCAGCAGCAGCAGTAGCCCAGCCATTGCGTGGTTCACAACATTCACAAACATCAGACGATGCTGACACTGTCACTTTCCGGACTAGTGCTCTTGAGGTCTCCCAGTGTTCATCAAACACAACAACCAACAGCCCTTCGGTGTGCAGCGCTACGGTTGAGTTGTCTGTCTCTGAGATGTTTGAGCACAAGAGGAAATTGCCAGCAAATGACCCCCGGGCCGTGGCAGTAACAGCCAGCCAGCATAGCCAAGCTTCTGGCCTGCGAAATGCTGCCATATCGAGTGGTGGAGACAAACAGCTTCAAGGGCATGATGTCAGTGGCCATCCCACGTTACGTTGTTCCCAGCCGCTACCACTTTGCGCGCTCTGCAGTGCCTGAGTTGCATGAGCACGTGGTCAGCTAAATAACCCGAAGCTTGAAGAATGCCGTTGCCTGCAAGGTTCACCTCACCACTGACACCTGGACGAGTGCGTTCGGCCAGGGTCGATACATCTCCCTTACCGCGCACTGGGTGAACCTTGTGGAGCCTGGCAGCGATTCCTCACCTGCTACGGCGCGGGTGTTGCCCACGCCGCAAACAGCTGGATAACAACAGCAGCACCTACCTCTCTGACTCCTTCTCCTCCAACGCATCTCAAAGCTGTACCTCATCCGGAAATGCTAACCCAGCACCAGCAGCAGTAGGATCGTGGAAGCAGTGCAGCACAGCTGTTGGCATGCGTCAGCAAGCGTTGCTGAAGCTGATCTGCCTTGGGGATAAGCAGCACACAGGGGAGGAAATTTGGAGGGGAATAAAGGAACAGACGGATTTGTGGCTGGCACCGCTGGACCTGAAACCGGGCATGAAGCTAGACACCTGGCACGAACTGGCAATGTACGCAATAGAGGTGCTGGCTTGCCCGGCAGCCAGCGTTATGTCGGAACGCTGTTTCAGTGCTGCCGGAGGCATCATCACAGATCGGCGTATCCGCCTCTCCACAGAAAATGCAGACCGTCTGACTCAAATTAAAATGAATCAATCCTGGATTGGAAACGACTACGCAACACTCCTGGACCCCAACCAAGTAACATGACCGATGAACATCTGGGATGGTTTAGCGTTTCCGGTCCCTGTTTATTGAACCTCTCATCTGTATTACATTTATGACTGCATGGCGGCAAAAAGCATTGCTGCTATATCCGCACGCTTTTTGTCCTCATGCAAGGCCTGGGTTGTTGTGTCTCACAAAGCGTGGCCTTCTCCTCCTGCGCCTCCTCCTGTTCCATCACGTGTGCTGCTGCTGCTGCTGCTGCTGCTGCTGCTGGGTTACCGTTGCCGGTCCCTGTTTATGGAACCTCTTATCTTTATTACATTTATGACTACATGGCGGTACAAAGCATGCTATCCGCACGCTTTTTGTCCTCATGCAAGGCCTGGGTTGTTGTGTCTCACAAAGCGTGGCCTTCTCCTCCTGCGCCTCCTCCTGTTCCATCACGTGTGCTGCTGCTGCTGCTGCTGCTGCTGGGTTACCGTTGCCGCGTGGTCCCTGTTTATGGAACCTCTTATCTTTATTACATTTATGACTACATGGCGGTACAAAGCATGCTATCCGCACGCTTTTTGTCCTCATGCAAGGCCTGGGTTGTTGTGTCTCACAAAGCGTGGCCTTCTCCTCCTGCGCCTCCTCCTGTTCCATCACGTGTGCTGCTGCTGCTGCTGCTGCTGCTGGGTTACCGTTGCCGCGTGGTCCCTGTTTATTGAACCTCTTATCTTTATTACATTTATGACTACATGGCGGTACAAAGCATGCTATCCGCACGCTTTTTGTCCTCATGCAAGGCCTGGGTTGTTGTGTCTCACAAAGCGTGGCCTTCTCCTCCTGCGCCTCCTCCTGTTCCATCACGTGTGCTGCTGCTGCTGCTGCTGCTGGGTTAGCGTTGCCGCGTGGTCCCTGTTTATTGAACCTCTTATCTTTATTACATTTATGACTACATGGCGGTACAAAGCATGCTATCCGCACGCTTTTTGTCCTCATGCAAGGCCTGGGTTGTTGTGTCTCACAAAGCGTGGCCTTCTCCTCCTGCGCCTCCTCCTGTTCCATCACGTGTGCTGCTGCTGCTGCTGCTGCTGCTGGGTTACCGTTGCCGCGTGGTCCCTGTTTATTGAACCTCTTATCTTTATTACATTTATGACTACATGGCGGTACAAAGCATGCTATCCGCACGCTTTTTGTCCTCATGCAAGGCCTGGGTTGTTGTGTCTCACAAAGCGTGGCCTTCTCCTCCTGCGCCTCCTCCTGTTCCATCACGTGTGCTGCTGCTGCTGCTGCTGCTGGGTTAGCGTTGCCGCGTGGTCCCTGTTTATTGAACCTCTTATCTTTATTACATTTATGACTACATGGCGGTACAAAGCATGCTATCCGCACGCTTTTTGTCCTCATGCAAGGCCTGGGTTGTTGTGTCTCACAAAGCGTGGCCTTCTCCTCCTGCGCCTCCTCCTGTTCCATCACGTGTGCTGCTGCTGGGTTAGCGTTGCCGCGTGGTCCCTGTTTATTGAACCACTTATCTTTATTACATTTATGACTGCATGGTGGTACAAAGCATGCTATCCGCACGCTTCTTGTCCTCATGCAAGGCCTGGGTTGTTGTGTCTCAAAGCGTGGCCTTCTCCTCCTGCGCCACCCTCCTCCTGTTCCATCACGTGTGCTGCTGCTGGGTTAGCATTACCGGTCCCTTTTCCTGGAACCTCTTATATGTATTACATTTATGACTGCATGCCGACAAAAAGCATGTTACCTGTGCAAAGAAAACAGACATTTCCCGCATTTAAAAGACAGTTTTCCCTTTGAAACTTTAAAATCGATTTTCTCAAAAACTATAAGCTCTTTTTGCTAAATTTTTTTTTCCTCTTGTACCCACTCCCAAGGTGCACATACCCTGTAAATTTGGGGTATGTAGCATGTAAGGAGGCTTTACAAACCACAAAAGTTCGGGTCCCCATTGACTTCCATTATGTTCGGAGTTCGGGTCGAACACCCGAACATCGCGGCCATGTTCGGCCTGTTCGGCCCGAACCCGAACATCTAGATGTTCGCCCAACACTAATCAGGACTTGATCTCTTGGTGCCGATGGTTTGGAGTGTACACATAGCAGAATCTCATCTAATCCAGGCAGGACACAGGAGGCAGCACCGAGCTCCGGACGCCATCTTTTCCTCATTCCCTGCAGGCATGAATAGGGTCACCATAGCTGGAGAGAATGGGGACTCTACAGGCTCCGGGGCAATTGACCTCTTTGCCTCTATGGAAGCGCCGGCCCTGCTTGCATTATCATTGCCTGTAATAACGCACATATTACCAGATGTGTTAGGCCCTCATTTTACCTGTTTGGCACCAGGATTTGGTCCCCGGTTAGGATGTGAGCGAGTTTCCAGCTCCATTCTAAGCTGATTAACCAGCTGAAGAGTAGCACTTTCCCAGCATGCACTGCGCCTATCACATGTGCTGCAATTAAGACAAACTTTTTTTTTTGCTAAACTTCGAGAAGCAGTTTGATTTTCCATTACCAAGAAAAACATTCCACCTCCCCATACTTTTTTTTTTCTTTTTCTTTTTTTTTACATAAATTAACTGATCCCTTTACACCCAAAAATACAGGACGTTTTACATGAAATTGTGGTAATTTGTGCTCTTGGATTTGTAACAATGCCTCCCTTGATTAGACACACATCACACGCAGATCCGAAACTCAGCGCCTGCTGGTAGTCACTGGCAATCGCAGGGGGAAAAAACGACAAAAATATACACGTTTATAAAGACTCCTTAACTTCAGCTCAGTATAGCTTCACAAAAAAGTCAACCTGGCTGCGGGCTGATCCGTTCCAGGAAAGGTAAGCAAGTAAGAAATGATCTCCATGCTGCTTTCTTAAAGGGACTCTGAGCAGCTGCGAGGTCCCTCAGTATCCTCTGGGCCCCCTCCGTGGTCCTGCTGGAGGCTCCGTAAACCTGGCGACTTTGGCTGAAATCGTGCATGTGTGGGCCCATTGCTTCCTTCAAAGGGTCTAACACCTGGACTGGCATGCCAGAGGGGGATCCATGGCAAAAGTCTCACCAAAAATTACGGAGTTGACACAAAGCCGGGTTTTAAACCCTTATGAGCAAAAATCACATTATGCACAGCTCTGGGTGTCAGTGGGCTGTGGAGTGTCTCACACAGAGAGATACAATAGTACTATCAGAATACAGTGAAATAGTAAGGCATTGGAGTTGTTCTGTGCCTGCAGCTTAACCTCCTGGGCGATAATCCCGAGCTGAGCTCGGGGTAAGCCGCCGCAGAGTATTTCTCAGGCCCTAGTGGGCCGATTTGCATATTTTTTTTTCGGTACACGCAGCTAGCACTTTGCTAGCTGTGTGTACACGCCGATCGCCTCCACTCTGCGCCGATTTGCCTCCGCTCCGCGCCAATCACCGCCAGGCAGCGCTCAGGGGTGGATCGGGACTCCCTCCGACACCATGACATCGATGACATCATCCCGATCGTCGCCATGGCGACGGGGGAAGCCAAACAGGAAATCCCATTCTGAACGGGATTTGCTGTTTGCTCTGATCGCGGAGGGGGTGGGGGGATGCCGCTGCACAGCGGCTATCATGTAGCGCTAGGCTAGCTACATGATTAAAAAAAAAGTGCTGCGGCGCCCCCTGGCGATATTATTGTATCGCCCAGGAGGTTAATGAGTAGAGAAGGCCCGAACGGTTCGCCGGCGAATCTCAGTGGTTTGCGTTCGTCGCGAAACACAATTTTTTCTCAAAAAAGTTAATGTTCGCATTTCTCCCATACACTTTAATGGCACCGACTTTAATGGTTAATAGCTAAGCCCCATTACATGCTATAAACCCCAAATTTGCAGGGTGTGTCAATAGGGACAGTGGGTATTTTAGTTGTTGTGTTTTTATTTCATTTAACCCTTTGTGGAAATGGGTAAGGGGTACTTTGTACCCCTATACTCATTTCTCCTGAGAGGGGGTTGGGCATCTGGGGTCCCCTTCTTAAAGGGGACTCACAGATGCCACCATGAACCCCCCTCCAGGGAGTCGTCGCCATGGATTGGACAAGGGCTGGGGGGAGAGGGGAGGGCTTGGCCGCCCCTCTCCCCCGGAGCCCCCCCATACCATGGACCATGCGGGCTGGTATAGCTTAGGGTGCGAAGGCCCACACGGCTGGGGCTCAGCATTCTGGCTATCCCAGCCTGCATTGGGGACAAGGGGTTACAGAGAGCTCGGTAAGGGGAACTCCACGTCATTTTTTGGGGGAAATTTCCCACACTCTGAACATAACAAAAAAAATTACTTAAAAAAAAAATACATTTAATTTTTTTTTTTTTTTTTTTAGTGATATGGTTTCCCACTATCTTTTTAACATATTCTGCAAATTTGGTGTTGCTAAAATGTAGCTTTGCTATTAACTGCTAAAGTTGGCGGGAATTGTATCCCTAAGAACTGTCATTTAACCTCCCTGCCGTTATAAAAAATTGCTGCGCACGGCAGGGAGGGTGTTTTTTGGCATTATTTTTTTTTTTTTTTTAGCATGTAGCTAGCCTAGCGCTAGCTACATGCTTCCCCCCTCCCTGCGGCGTCCCCCCGAATGCGCCGATCGCCGACGGCGCATATACCCATCCGGAAATCCCGTTCTGAACGGGATTTCCAGGAGGGCTTCCCCCGTCGCCACGGCGACGGGCGCGATGACGTTACCGATGTCATCGACGTCGTGACGTCAGAGGGAGTCCTGAACCACCCCTCGACGCTGCCTGGCACTGATTGGCCAGGCAGCGCACGGGTCTCGGGGGGGGGGCACCCTCTGATGCGGCGGGTTGCGGCGAATCGACGCGGAGCGGCGGCGATCGTAAGTTACACGCAGCTAGCAAAGTGCTAGCTGCGTGTAACAAAAAAAAAATTATGCAAATCGGCCCAGCAGGGCCTGAGGAATCCTCCGCGGCAGGTTACCCCGAGCTGAGCTCGGGATAACCGGCAGGGAGGTTAATTTAAATGTGTACTATTTTTCTTTGAAATTTTCAAATAGATTTTCTCAAAAAGTATAAGGTCTTTTTGATTTTTTTTCCTCTTGTAGTCACTGACCCCCTCTACATACTCTGCAAATTTGGTGTTTGTACTATGTAAGTGGACTTTGCTATTAACCGCTAAAGTCGGCGGGCGTTTAATTTTCCCATGGTCAGAAGGAGAATTTTAAAAATCGATTTTCTCAAAAACTGTAAGGCCTTTTTGAAAATAAAATGTTTCCTCTTGTAGTCACTGACCCCCTCCAGGTGTTAGACCCCTTGAAACAGCTTTTCCACCACTTTTGTGGCCAGAAACAGTGTTTGTATTTTTCAAAGTTCGCCTGCCCATTGAAGTCTATTGCGGTTCGCATAGTTCGCGCGAACACAAACTTTTGCGGAAGTTCGCGTTCTAGGTTCGCAAACCGAAAATCCGAGGTTCGAGCCATCTCTATTAATGAGGCAACAGCAGTAGTGTGCACACAGCTCTGGGTGTCAGTGGGCCAGTGTCATACAAAAAAAAAACACAGGAGACTGATGTGCTAGTCCTCAGAAGGGCTAGCACATCTGTGGCTACTACTGGAGAATGGAGCAGACTGGGAGGACGGCGAGGGAGCCCACACACCTCATAGAGCTGGAGGAAGCCCCAGGTAAGTATAACTAATGCTGTGTAAACCGTCTTAGGTTCCCTTGAGGGTTAGGTTAGCCGTGGGTGGGTGGTGGAAAAAAAATGATGATATTATGATTTGTATGTGTAGTACAGCTAAGAAATAAAACATTAAGATCAGATACATCAGTGTAATTGTTTCCAGTACAGGAAGAGTTGAGAAACTCCAGTTGTTATCTCTATGCAAACAAGCCATTAAGCTCTCCGACTAAGTTAGTCCTGGAGAGGGCTGTTATCTGACTTTTATTATCTCAACTGTTCCTGGACTATTTACTTTTCCTCTGCTAGAGGAGAGGTCATTACTTCACAGACTGCTCTGAAAGACTCATTTTGAATGCTGAGTGTTATGTAATCTGCACAAATTAGAGAATGATGCAATGTTAGAAAAAACACTATATACCTGAAAATAAAAGTATGAGAATATTTTCTTTGCTGCTAATCTTCTAGTAATTATTCATAGTACACAACCAATTCACTATATCATATTTTTTTTTCGCTTTAGTGTCTCTTTAAGGTTAGCAATGTGGTTAGGCGGTTAAGGTTAGCTATAAAAATTACGTAAAAAAAAATGCAAACGATTACAATTACAGGCAAAATTAATTACGATTTTTCCCATAATTTCTAATTATGATTTCACATTATAATTGTGATTTTCGATCCCAAATTATGTCTATGCTACAGAGCAGAGCAGGATTATCCTCATTGGCAACCCAAGCAAGTGCCTGGGGCCTACTGGTTGTCAGGGACCTAATTGCTACTTTTTCTAATCTCTCTCCCATCTCAGATCACCAGAAGGGGAGGGGACCACAGCTACACAACTACTACCTTGCCGGGTCCAGCATTTAGCAGGGTCGGCGGTGCAGAAGCCCCTGCAGAGGTCGGGGGTCCCGGGCCAATTGCCCCCATTCCCATTATGGCAGCGCCGGCCCTGACTAGATCCCCATTTTATCTTAATCCATCTCTGGTTTTATGCACTCATCCGAAAAAAAAATTGCGGACATGACTTAAAAAATAAATATGCCCATTGCCCAGCATAATGCGGAACGCTGTCCAGTTTGCATAAAACTTGGCCGGAGTGGCACATCATTTGCCCATCTCAGAGTCGTGCTAAAAAAGTCATTCCGGTGATATAAAGTTTTGACAGTTTGACATTCCGGCTGTGCAGATTTGACATTTGACATTCTTGAGGATGATAAAAATAAATGATGGATAATTGAGGCAGGATTGCCTTGCCAGACGCCGGCTCACAATTCACCATTGTGTACTGCGAAAAAAATTAAAGTTGATTGGGTAAGTGCTTTAGTTACCGTTTCTCTGCAAGCATCGATAAATGTCTCCCTGGGCCGCTCAAAACAAGATTTGTCAAACTCACCGCCGCGATGATCTCACTATAAATTCCGAGCGGAAGGCGAGCGCCGCAGATCCGCAGTGACAGCCCGTCCGCAGGTATTTCCATTTAAATGTTCCTCTGCCGCCCTGTTTGTCATTTCACTCCTCCACCCCTCCCCCCCCCCCCTCTGCAATATTTAGGGTAAATCGCAAGGAAAAGGTTTCGAGGCTTGATGCTGAACGGTGGGAATCAGTGGCATAGCTAAGGAGCTGTGGGTCCCGATGCAAGTTTTACAATGGGGCCCCCCAAGCACTCTATACCTAGCAATTGATACAGTGCACCAAAACCTGCCAATGGCAACTACAGTGTCAGAGGTGCAAGAAGGGGATGGGGAACGGTCTGTTAAGGATTACTACTATTCACAATATCTATAGAAGTGATTATTATGAGCACAGGAGCAATAGAGAGATAAAACTGTAGTTGAGGGAGGGCCCTTCTGGCCCAAGGGCCCCGATATGGTCGCGACCTCTGCAACCCCTATTGCTACGCCCCTGGTGGGAATCGTAAGCGCAGATCTGTGCGTCCCACGAACCTCTCGCAAAGCAGAAACAGGGCTGGTTCTGGCCCCAATGGGGCCCCGGGGCAAAAGTAACTCGGGGCCCCCTGACCCCCCCATTGATGGAATACCGTGCCCCCAGTCAATAGTACAGATAGCTAGATTTGCCCCCCAAGATTAGGTACCCTCCCCCACCAGTATAGGAAATGCTGTGACTGTATGTAGTGAGAAGACTTTCTGAACTTCCCAGCGACAATACTGAGTGCTGGATGGTAAGCTGCGCTGAACACCGCTCAGCATATGGGAAAGGCACTCGAGAAGGGGGGGGGGGGGGGGGCGGAAACCTTTCTCTGCCTGCCACTGCTGCCTCTCCTCCACCATCTGCACCACACACGATGCAGGACCCGGCGACCGGCTAAATCACTAAATCACATTTTTAATAGACAATCCTTGGGGGCCCCTATGGACTCTGGGGCCTGGGGCAATTGCCCCCCTTGCCTTAATGGTAGCGCCAGCCCTGAGCAGAGAAATAGAAGTGCTAGACGGACTATGGCGGAGAGAAAATAAAAACCTATGGGAGATGAGTGGGCAAAACGCGTGAGATCACTTGTGTGACAAAGACAGAGGCTTGCCAAAGCATTTCTGTAAAGAAACATTTCATTTTCCACCATGTTGTCTATGTTCACAAACTCGCTCTTACTTATCTAGAGTCGGTCGCTCCCTGTGAATCCGAGCAAACCACAGCCCCAGACAAGAGGTACAAACTCATCCCCTAGCCTAATGCTACGTACACACTTACGATAACAATCGTTTGCAAGGAACGATAATTACCAGACAAACAATATTGGAACAATTGGAATGCAGCGATGGGACACAGCCATCATCATACACATATTACCGATTGTTCTCGCAGAAAAGAACAATAAGAGGGAAAGTTGCGAATATATTTATACTGTATAAAATAAAATAAAAAAAAATAAAACATGGGGTTACAATAGATAAAATTAGATGATAGTTAACTTGAAAACAGAGTTTGCGTAAAACTTATAATGTAACAATCGTTACGGGCCGCGCTACACAGGAAGTACGGAAGCTGGGCAGAATCCCAATTGGCCCTTGTAACGATCATGCTCGGCAGATGACTGTACACACCATAGTTTTGTAACGATTGTCGTTCAATATGATCTGTACTGTTGGATTTTTCCATCGTGCCGATATCAGTCGCTCGTTGTTGTACTTAATGATTGTTTGGTAAAGTTCTTTCCCTGATTGTCGTCAGACCGATCGTTAAGCTGCTGTTACAAACGACCATAGTCGCAAGTGTGTACGTAGAATGAAGGTGCATACACACATACAATTTTGATTGGCCAATCATTGACCAATTTAACCACTTCCATGTAGTATGAGGGCTAGAAGATTTTGATTACTATAAACAGATTGCATTTGTGTAGGTAAGCTCTCATACTACATGAAAATGGTACAAGTGGTTAGTCAAAATTGAATGTGTGTACCAGGCTTAAGGGTGTATACACACAAGCAATTTTGATTGGCCAATCGCTGACCAATTTTACTACCTCCAGGTAGCATGAGGGCCAACAGATTTTGAATAGTATGAACAAACTGTGCAGGTACACCCTCATACTACATGGTAAGTGGTAAAGTTGACCAATCATTGGCCAATAAACATTGATTGTTTGTACCAGGCGTAGCCACCCTGGCGTTCTATTTCCCCAGGATTTCCGTGCACAAAGTGGTTCAATTAATTTACCATAATTTTCAACCAATTTTTTTTTTTTTGCAATCTTTTTTTTTTTTGTATTGAATTCAATACAGGTTATTGTATTGAATTAAATTTTTAAAAAAAAGTGTTTGCTGCGAGATTTTGATGATGCTGTGTGACACTGGTTCCATCAACGCCGATCGACGGGGGACATGTGATCTCCAAGGGAGAAGCAAAATCCGCCAAGGGACATGGAAGAAGGCACCGGGGAAGCTATCAGAGGTACGCGACGAGGGATCAGCATGTCAATGGTGAGTATAAGACCCAGATGTATAGCCAGATGTATAGCCAGGTATAGTTAGCCAGATGTATAGCCAGGTATAGTTAGCCAGATGTGCAGCCAGGTGTAGTTAGCCAGATGTATAGCCAGGTATAGTTAGCCAGATGTATAGTTAGCCAGATGTGCAGCCAGGTGTAGTTAGCCAGATGTATTAGCCAGGAATAGTTTAGCCAGATGTTTTGCCAGGTATATAGGGAGCAAGATGTTTGCCAGGTGTATAGAAGACAGATGTGCAGCCAGGTGTATAGGAGACAGATGTGCAGCCAGGTGTATAGGAGACAGATGTGCAGCCAGGTGTAGGGAGTCATATGTATAGGGAGCCAGGTTTGCGGGTGCCTCTGCCCCCCCCCCCCCCCATTGCCCCCGATGCCCCCTGACTCTGGCCGAGTGTCCCTTCTGTGGGGGGGCTCCCCTTCTGTGCTGGCTGGTAGTGGCCGGTGGGGATCCCCTCTGTGGGGGGATCCCCATACTGTGCGTGCAGGTGGCTGGGTGGCCCTTCTGTGTGTGTGGGGGATATCCCCTTCTATGGGGGCTAGTCATGGTCTGTCGGGGACACCCCCTTCTGTTGTGGGGGGGAGGTGGGTGTCCCCATCTATGAGGGCTGTGGGTGGCCTCTCCCTCCTCTTCCCCCCATCCCTTCCGATCCCGTCAGAAGCCCTGATCTACTCACCTGAGGGCTTGCTCCTGCGGCAGAAGCGGCGCACTTCCTCCTCCATCGCGAAGTCTCGTTTTCTCTGTAATTACTGTACGCGGCTTGGTGACGTCACCAAGCCGCGTACTGTAATTACAGAGACCGGGACTTCGGCGATGGAGATGGAGGGTGTGCATCTCGGCCAGCGCAGGAGAAAGCCCTCAGGTGAGTAAAGCAGGGCTTCTGACTGACAGGGGGGAGACACGGGATGGGGGGGGACACAGGATCGGGGGTGAGGGGGGCACGGGGGACAGAGAGGGAGGAGGGAAAGGCCACCCACAGCTCTCATAGAAGGGGACACCCACCTCCCCCCCCCCCCGCACAGAAGGGGGTGTCCCCGACCGGCCAAGACCAGCCCCATAGGGGGGATACCCGCCCCCCCACACACACACTACAGGGTCACCCGCACGCACATTACGGGGATGCCCCCTCCCCACAGAGAGGATCCCCGCCGGTACCGGCCACTACCAGCCAGCACAGAAGGGGACACCCTCCCCCCGCACAGAGGGGATCCCCGCACCAGCCACCCGCAGCACAGCAGGGGACACCCCCCGCCCCCCCCACAGAGGGGATCCCCGCACCAGCCACCCGCAGCACAGAAGGGGAATCCCGCATGCTGCTGAGCACATTCTCTGCTCCGATGGCTGCACAGGGATTCCCAGGGTGGCTGGATGCTAGTTCTGTATGCTGTGAGTAGCACAGATCGCTACCCACAGCGTGCTGGCAGGCATCCAGCCATCCTGGGGAATCCCTCTGATGAGGGAAAAGTGCAGCCGGCGGGGCAGAGACACAAGAAATCTCCCTGGCGGTATTGACGAGCTCAGCTCGTCAATACCGCTTTCAGCAAGTTTTTCCTGGACGAGCTGAGCTCCTCAATACCGCCAGGGTGGTTAAAGCTGTGTACACACTTGAAAGATTAATGAAAGATATCAGACCAATCTTACCCCCTTCCATGTAGTATGAGAGCCACACCTACACAGTCTATTCTATGGAGCTGCACTCCCCATCAGACAGAAATCTTACCCCCTTCCATGTAGTATGAGAGCCATACCTACACAGTCTATTCTATGGAGCTGCACTCCCCATCAGACAGAGATCTTACCCCCTTCCATGTAGTATGAGAGCCACACCTACACAGTCTATTCTATGGAGTTGCACTCTCCATCAGACAGAGATCTTACCCCCTTCCATGTAGTATGAGAGCCATACTCTACATAGTCTATTCTATGGAGCTGCACTCCCCATCAGACGGAAATCTTACCCCCTTCCATGTAGTATGAGAGCCATACCTACACAGTCTATTCTATGGAGCTGCACTCCCCATCAGACAGAAATCTTACCCCCTTCCATGTAGTATGAGAGCCACACCTACACAGTCTATTCTATGGAGCTTCACTCCCCATCAGACAGAAATCTTACCCCCTTCCATGTAGTATGAGAGCCACACCTACACAGTCTATTCTATGGAGCTGAACTCCCCATCAGACAGAAATCTTACCCCCTTCCATGTAGTATGAGAGCCACACCTATACAGTCTATTCTATGGAGCTGCACTCCCCATCAGACAGAAATCTTACCCCCTTCCATGTAGTAAGAGAGCCACACCCACACAGTCTATTCTATGGAGCTGCACTCCCCATCAGACAGAAATCTTACCCCCTTCCATGTAGTATGAGAGCCACACCTACACAGTCTATTCTATGGAGCTGCACTCCCCATCAGACAGAAATCTTACCCCCTTCCATGTAGTATGAGAGCCACACCTACACAGTCTATTCTATGGAGCTGCACTCCCCATCAGACAGAAATCTTACCACCCTCCATGTAGTATCAGAGCCACACCTACACAGTCTATTCTATGGAGCTGCACTCCCCATCAGACAGAAATCTTACCCCCTTCCATGTAGTATGAGAGCCATACCTACACAGTCTATTCTATGGAGCTGCACTCCCCATCAGACAGAAATCTTACCCCCTTCCATGTAGTATGAGAGCCATAACTACACAGTCTATTCTATGGAGCTGCACTCTCCATCAGACAGAGATCTTACCCCCTTCCATGTAGTATGAGAGCCATACTCTACATAGTCTATTCTATGGAGCTGCACTCCCCATCAGATGGAAATCTTACCCCCTTCCATGTAGTATGAGAGCCATACCTACACAGTCTATTCTATGGAGCTGCACTCCCCATCAGACAGAAATCTTACCCCCTTCCATGTAGTATGAGAGCCACACCTACACAGTCTATTCTATGGAGCTTCACTCCCCATCAGACAGAAATCTTACCCCCTTCCATGTAGTATGAGAGCCACACCTACACAGTCTATTCTATGGAGCTGAACTCCCCATCAGACAAAAATCTTACCCCCTTCCATGTAGTATGAGAGCCACACCTATACAGTCTATTCTATGGAGCTGCACTCCCCATCAGACAGAAATCTTACCCCCTTCCATGTAGTAAGAGAGCCACACCCACACAGTCTATTCTATGGAGCTGCACTCCCCATCAGACAGAAATCTTACCCCCTTCCATGTAGTATGAGAGCCACACCTACACAGTCTATTCTATGGAGCTGCACTCCCCATCAGACAGAAATCTTACCCCCTTCCATGTAGTATGAGAGCCACACCTACACAGTCTATTCT
Source organism: Hyperolius riggenbachi (assembly GCF_040937935.1). Lineage (NCBI taxonomy): Eukaryota > Metazoa > Chordata > Amphibia > Anura > Hyperoliidae > Hyperolius > Hyperolius riggenbachi. The sequence goes on along the minus strand of NC_090653.1, from coordinate 14,084,747 downwards.
ATGGAGCTGCACTCCCCATCAGACAGAAATCTTACCACCCTCCATGTAGTATCAGAGCCACACCTACACAGTCTATTCTATGGAGCTGCACTCCCCATCAGACAGAAATCTTACCCCCTTCCATGTAGTATGAGAGCCACACCTACACAGTCTATTCTATGGAGCTGAACTCCCCATCAGACAGAAATCTTACCCCCTTCCATGTAGTATGAGAGCCACACCTACACAGTCTATTCTATGGAGCTGCACTCCCCATCAGACAGAAATCTTACCACCCTCCATGTAGTATCAGAGCCACACCTACACAGTCTATTCTATGGAGCTGCACTCCCCATCAGACAGAAATCTTACCCCCTTCCATGTAGTATCAGAGCCACACCTACACAGTCTATTCTATGGAGCTGAACTCCCCATCAGACAGAAATCTTACCCCCTTCCATGTAGTATGAGAGCCACACCTACACAGCCTATTCTATGGAGCTGCACTCCCCATCAGACAGAAATCTTACCCCCTTCCATGTAGTATGAGAGCCACACCTACACAGTCTATTCTATGGAGCTGCACTCCCCATCAGACAGAAATCTTACCCCCTTCCATGTAGTATGAGAGCCACACCTACACAGTCTATTCTATGGAGCTGAACTCCCCATCAGATAGAAATCTTACCCCCTTCCATGTAGTATGAGAGCCACACCTACACAGTCTATTCTATGGAGCTGAACTCCCCATCAGACAGAAATCTTACCCCCTTCCATGTAGTATGAGAGCCACACCTACACAGTCTATTCTATGGAGCTGCACTCCACATCAGATAGAAATCTTACCCCCTTCCATGTAGTATCAGAGCCACACCTACACAGTCTATTCTATGGAGCTGCACTCCACATCAGATAGAAATCTTACCCCCTTCCATGTAGTATGAGAGCCACACCTACACAGTCTATTCTATGGAGCTGCACTCCACATCAGATAGAAATCTTACCCCCTTCCATGTAGTATGAGAGCCACACCTACACAGTCTATTCTATGGAGCTGCACTCCCCATCAGACAGAAATCTTACCCTCTTCCGTGTAGTATGAGAGCCACACCTACACAGTCTATTCTATGGAGCTGCACTCCCCATCAGACAGAAATCTTACCCCCTTCCATGTAGTATGAGAGCCACACCTACACAGTCTATTCTATGGAGCTGCACTCCACATCAGACAGAAATCTTACCCCCTTCCATGTAGTATGAGAGCCACACCTACACAGTCTATTCTATGGAGCTGCACTCCCCATCATACAGAAATCTTACCCCCTTCCATGTAGTATGAGAGCCATACCTACACAGTCTATTCTATGGAGCTGCACTCCCCATCAGACAGAAATCTTACCCCCTTCCATGTAGTATGAGAGCCACACCTACACAGACTATTCTATGGAGCTGCACTCCCCATCAGCTTCCATGTAGTATGAGAGCCACACCTACACAGTCTATTCTATGGAGCTGCACTCCCCATCAGACAGAAATCTTACCCCCTTCCATGTAGTATGAGAGCCACACCTACACAGTCTATTCTATGGAGCTGCACTCCCCATCAGACAGAAATCTTACCCCTTCCATGTAGTATGAGAGCCACACCTACACAGTCTGTTCTATGGAGCTGCACTCCCCATCAGACAGAAATCTTACCCCCTTCCATGTAGTATGAGAGCCACACCTACACAGTCTATTCTATGGAGCTGCGCTCCCCATCAGACAGAAATCTTACCCCCTTCCATGTAGTATGAGAGCCACACCTACACAGTCTATTCTATGGAGCTGCGCTCCCCATCAGACAGAAATCTTACCCCTTCCATGTAGTATGAGAGCCACACCTACACAGTCTATTCTATGGAGCTGAACTCCTCATCAGACAGAAATCTTACCCCCTTCCATGTAGTATGAGAGCCACACCTACACAGTCTATTCTATGGAGCTGCGCTCCCCATCAGACAGACATCTTACCCCCTTCCATGTAGTATGAGAGCCACACCTACACAGTCTATTCTATGGAGCTGCACTCCCCATCAGACAGAAATCTTACCTCCTTCCATGTAGTATGAGAGCCATACCTACACAGTCTATTCTATGGAGCTGCACTCCCCATCAGACAGAAATCTTACCCCCGTCCATGTAGTATGAGAGCCATACCTACACAGTCTATTCTATGGAGCTGCACTCCCCATCAGACAGAAATCTTACCCCCTTCCATGTAGTATGAGAGCCATACCTACACAGTCTATTCTATGGAGCTGTACTCCCCATCAGACAGAAATCTTACCCCCTTCCATGTAGTATGAGAGCCACACCTACACAGTCTATTCTATGGAGCTGCACTCCCCATCAGACAGAAATCTATGCAGGATGCTGCACACACAGATGCTGCACACATTCAAAAGATCAGTATCTGCAAAAGATCCGTTACTGCAAAAGATCTGTTCCTGCAAATTGCATTCATAGTCTATGACATCTGCAGATCCCATACACACCTTGTTTAACGGACATCAGATCCACCAGGATGGATCTTCAGATCTGCAGATGATTGTCTGATCTGCAGATGAATGTCTGTTAAACAAGGTGTGTATGATGATCTGCAGATATCATAGACTATGAATGCATTTTGCAGGAACAGATATTTTGAATGTGTACAGCATCTTTGTGTGCAGCATCTTGCAAAGATTTCTGTCTGATGGGGAGTTCAGCTCCATAGAATAGACTATGTAGGTATGGCTCTCATACTACATGGAAGGGGGTAAGATTTATGTCTGATGGGGAGTGCAGCTCCATAGAATAGACTGTGTAGGTGTGGCTCTCATACTACATGGAAGGGGGTAAGATTTCTGTCTGATGGGGAGTGCAGCTCCATAGAATAGACTGTGTAGGTGTGGCTCTCATACTACATGGAAGGGGGTAAGATTTCTGTCTGATGGGGAGTGCAGCTCCATAGAATAGACTGTGAAGGTATGGCTCTCATACTACATGGAAGGGGGTAAGATTTCTGTCTGATGGGGAGTTCAGCTCCATAGAATAGACTATGTAGGTATGGCTCTCATACTACATGGAAGGGGGTAAGATTTCTATCTGATGGGGAGTGCAGCTCCATAGAATAGACTGTGTAGGTGTGGCTCTCATACTACATGGAAGGGGGTAAGATTCCTGTCTGATGGGGAGTTCAGCTCCATAGAATAGACTATGTAGGTATGGCTCTCATACTACATGGAAGGGAGTAAAATTGGTCTGTGATCTTTAACCTTCCTGGCGGTAAGCCCGAGCGGAGCTCGGGCTATGCGGCGCAGGAGGATTTCTCAGGCCCTACTGGGCCGATTTTCTCAGGCCCTACTGGGCCGATTTTCATAAATTTTTTTTGCGTGTACTGCCTGATCGCTGCCATTCTGCGCCGATTCGCAGCTCCCCGCTGCGCCGAACCCCCCCCCCCAGACCCCATGCGCTGCCTGGCCAATCAGTGCCAGGCAGCGCTGAGGGATGAATCGGGACTCCCTTTGACGTCACGACATCGGTGACATCATCCCGCCCGTCGCCATGGCGACGGGGGTAGCCCTAATGGAAATCTCGTTCAGGACGGGAATTCCGGACGGGCAGGGGATGCCGCTAGGCTAGCTCCATGATTTTTTTAAAAAAAATTAGTGCTGTGCTGCCCCCTGGCGGTTTTAATTGACCGCCAGGGAGGTTAATCTTTCAAGTGTGTACACAGCTTAAGAGCTAGCAACACATTTGTTGCTACAGAAGGAGGAGGAGGAAACATTTTTGCATAAATGGGTGTATTTGTAAAAATCTATCAGCATGCAAGGGAAAATACATCTTTTTCTAAATGCAGAACCAGAGGTGGATGCTACAAAAAAAAAAGAAAGATACTTACCTATGAAGAGGCTTCCAGCATCCTTCTCCTTGCCGCTGCTGCCCAGTTCCCTTTGTAAGGGAACTGGGTACTCCTTATTATGCACGGGTTTGGCTGTGCTGCACACACACGTGTACAGCCACATCGGCGCAGCCGTAGTGCCCCCACTTAGTGGCATAGCTAGAGATTATGGGGCCCAACAGCAAAACTTCCATGGGGCCAAGATGTAAGCACTCAAACAATGTCACCTGCCCCTAATATATGGATATGAATTAATTGGGCAATTTACTGTTTCATGCAATCTACATTGCATATAGTCCATGGGGACTAAATCAAAAGGTGAAGGAACACAAGAAAGTTAATATTGAATACATCAAGTCCCACCTGTGCCCCCTCGGCTCCAGGGCCCCATAGCAGCTGGTATGGCTTATTGAGACACCCCTCCTCGCCACACTCTATACCTCCCAACTTTTTGAGATGAGAAAGAGGGACACTTAAGCCACACCCCTGATCATGCCCCCGCCACACGTCTAGTCACGCATACCATAAATATTTCGTAAGAAAAATACGTTGTTTTATATTTCAAACCACACTGGTCTTTCTATCCTGCTCCATTTCCCTGCAATGTAACAATTTAAAGGATGGACAATAGAGCCAATTAAACACATTTTCAGTAGAAACATTATACTTACCTTTACCCCATCGTTGCCACGAATGGATTGCCAAAATGTATTTGACTAGCTCATGTGGATATGTTACTGTGGCAGCGCTCCCCGCTGCTGTGTATAAGTGTCATAGCTCCCAACTGTCCCTTTTTTTGGAGAGACAGTACCTCTTTGGGAACCCAGTCCCTCTGTTCCTCTTTCCTCCTCATTTGTCCCTCATTTGTCCCTCTTTCAGGACTGATGTACAGATCTATTATAAATATATGTATTTTTTTTTATTTCACTCTGTTTTGGGTGCACGTTAAAGTGGCTCAGAACTGAAGTAAAGAAAACGTTTTATACATACCTGGGGCTTCCTTCAGCCCCATCCGCTCAGATCACTCCCACGCCGCCGTCCTCCGCTGGCCGCAGCTTCGGTGCCGGGTTCCCGCACTTTTGTCAGTCGGGGTCACTCTACGCCAGAGAAGTTCTCTATAAGGTGCTGGAGAGATGTATAGATGACGCACTTCTCCGGCGTAGGCTGGCCCCGACTGGCTGAAGTGACAGGACCTGGTATCGAAGCTGCGGACAGCGGAGGACGGCGGCGTGGGAGTGATATGAGCGGATGGTGCTGGAGGAAGCCCCAGGTATTTATAAAACGTTTTCTTTACTTCAGCTCTGAGCCACTTTAAAATCACAAGAATGTTCTTTTTTTCGTGAAAATGTTTATGTCTGTGAGAATTCCATTTTATTTCCGCAAACATTTTGAGCCCCGTACACGGGCGCGGTTACACCGTATGCATCGCTCCTCACGCAGAGTAACACAAAATGTTTACATTTCTTCCCCTGACAACTTTGCTCTGTTTGACAAAACTTACAGCTCTACAAACTTCCAGCCTCTCCCCATCCCTGCAGTATTTCCAGCACAGTTATTTCTCCTGCTGATCGTCATCTCCAGTGTTCCGTGAGAGTCGTTTGTTTCTACAGACCGCAGGCCTGTTTACGACCAGCAGATATGTCTGACCAGACCTCAGGTTCCTCGGCGGCGTCTGACGAGAGGATGTGCGCCGTCCGCAGAGTGACAGCCCGTCAGTACCGCTTCCTGTTAGATAGACGGGCGGCGATAGCATCAGCGATGACGGCTGCAGCTGGAGACAGTAGGATGTAAATGATTACATATGTCTTGTAGGGAACTGGGCTGACCATAGTGATAGCATCTATGTATCATCCTAGGATTCCATGCCGCCGACATCTCCCTCACCTGATTATTATTAGCTTCCACTGTCTCCTTCCAAATATAGGTAAAAACCAGATCTCCAGGCAAAAGTAATGAAAGGAAAACATTGTTAAAGCTGGCAATATACTTAAAGGAATACTGTAGGGGTCGGGGAAAAAAAAAGATTTGAACTTACCCGAGCTTCTAATGGTCCCCCGCAGACATCCTGTGCCTGCACAGCCACTCACCGATGCTCCGGTCCCAGTATGCAGTACGCTCCTGGTGATGTCAGCGGGAGCGAGGACATGGCTGCGCAGGTGCAGTGGTTTTCCAGAGCTGGAAATTCCAGAAGTGAATCGGAGGCGGGGCCGGAGCATCGGTGAGTGGCTGCGCGGGCACAGGACGTCTGCGGGGGACCATCAAAAGCCCCGGGTAAGTTCAGGGCCGGATTTCTGCAAAGGCCATAAAGGTCACGGCCTAGGGCGGCAAAAAATCAGAAGGATAAAAGGGCGGCAGGACCTGAGAGAGATAAGAGGCTGCATGTCAAAATAAATCATTTCTCCTGCTCCGAAAGCGCCCCGGCTTTGCTGCACACAGTCAGAATTCCAGAGCTCCGTGTATTTTCCTTACTTTGTGGTGTGCGATGAGACAGTGCTATCTACTGAACATACACGCTTCAGTTTATTGCCAGGGGTGAGAGAAACATGGATCACAATGTAGACAATTTCTGATCCAGTAAAAGTAAACATTTTAACAGAATTATTTCCACTTTACAACTCAAGCTGGGCTAAACAATGTATTGCTGGTCAGACTCTGTTAATGACTTAAGCCATTCCCTCTCCTCTCTCCCCCTGGATTGTAAATCTTAAACAGATAGATAAGGGTTTTTTTTCCTTAGAAAGATTTATGACAGCCCCTTCTAAGCTAAATCTTAACCCCTTGCTGGCTCATTTTAAAGGCAGCAGTAGTCTGCAGTAGTATGAGATAGACAACTTCTCTATAATTATAATTGCAAATGTACTGTTGTATACTTTTGTATTGTTACATTCTGTTTTGTATACCAAAAGTAATAGCATATACTAAAAATTAAAAAAAATATATGTTTGTACCGTGTTGGCAAACAGTAAAAAAAACACCTGTGAAAGAATCAGTACAATAAATACTATAAAATAAATGCAACAGATCTGTGATTACAGAAGAGCAGAGAGGGAGATGAATGCCGCTCTGCTACTTCATGCCCGGTACACACCATGCAATTTGCCATCAGATAGGCCTAGTGCACACCGGAGCGTTTCCGCTGCTGTTTGCGATCTGCTTGCAGCAGCGGATACGCTTGGGTAATGTATTTCAATAGGGTGGTGCACACCAGAGCGGGAGGCGTTTTGCAGAAACGCATACTCCCGGGCTGCTGCAGATTTTGGATTGCGGATGCGTTTCTGCCTCAATGTTAAGTATAGGAAAACCGCAAACCGCTCTGAAAAAACGGCACTTCAGAGCGGTTTGCCAGGCGTTTTTTGTTACAGTAGCTGTTCAGTAACAGCTTTACTGTAACAATACATGAAATCTACTATACCAAAACCGCTACACAAAACCGCAAAACGCTAGCTGAAACGCTGCAGAAAAATAAGAAAAAGCGTTTCAAAATCTGCTAGCATTTTGCGGATCTGCTAGCGGTTTTTGGTGTGCACTAGGCCATAGATGGGTTCAAATTGATTATTTCTGACAGGTCTAATCTGATTCCTGATCATTTTTCTAATCGACTTTGTATAAGTGATCGGAAAATCGATTCAACCCATCTATCTGGTGCGTACCAGGCATTAGGGACTCACTGCTCTAACAGGAAAAACAATTATTCATCATTTTTCAGAGAGAAAACATTCATAGGTATCCTGCAAACAAGTGATCGTTAAGGCTCATACACACATCAGACTATAGTCTTTGGAAAAAGAAAGATCACAGTCCAATCTTACACCCCTTCATGTAGTATGAGAGCCATACCTTCACAGTCTTTTCTATGGAGCTGAACTCCCCATCAGACAGAAATCTTTGCAAGATGCTGCACACACAGATGCTGTACAGACACAAAAGATCAGTATCTGCAAAAGATCTGTTCCTGCCAAAGATCTGTTCCTGCAAATTGCAATGATAGTCTATGAGATCTGCAGATCATCATACACACCTTGTTTAACAGACATTCATCTGCAGATCAGACAATCATCTGCAGATCTGAAAATCCATCCTGGTGGATCGGATCTGCAGATGAATGTCTGTTAAACAAGGTGTGTATGATGATCTGCAGATATCATAGACTATGAATGCATTTTGCAGGAACAGATCTTTTGCAGATACTGATCTTTTGAATGTGTACAGCATCTTTCTGTGCAGCATCTTGCAAAGATTTCTGTCTGATGGGGAGTTCAGCTCCATAGAATAGACTGTGTAGAGTATGGCTCTCATACTACATGGAAGGGGGTAAAATTGGTCTGCGATCTTTCATTTTCCTAAAGGCTCATACACACATCAGACCACAGTCTTTGGAAAATGAAAGATCACAGACCAATTTTACCCCCTTCCATGGAGTATGAGAGCCATACCTACACAGTCTATTCTATGGAGCTGAACTCCCCATCAGATAAAAACCTTTGCAAGATGCTGAACACGTTCAAAAGATCAGTATCTGCAAAAGATCTGTTCCTGCAAAAGATCCGTTCCTGCAAAATGCATTCATAGTCTATGATATCTGCAGATCCTCATACACACCTTGTTTAACAGACAATTATCTGCAGATCAGACAATCATCTGCAGATCTGAAGATCCATCCTGGTGGATCTGATCTGCAGATGAATGTTTGTTAAACAAGGTGTGTATGAGGATCTGCAGATATCATAGACTATGAATGCATTTTGCAGAAACGGATCTTTTGCAGGAACAGATCTTTTGCAGATACTGATCTGTTGCATGTGTACAGCATCTTTGTGTGCAGCATCTTGCAAAGATTTCTGTCTGATGGGAAGATCAGCTCAATAGAATAGACTGTGTAGGTATGGCTCTCATACTACATGGAAGGGGGCAAGATCTCTGTCTGATGGGGAGTGCAGCTCCATAGAATAGACTGTGTAGGTGTGGCTCTCATACTACATGGAAGGGGGTAAGATTTCTGTCTGATGGGGAGTGCAGCTCCATAGAGTAGACTGTGTAGGTGTGGCTCTCATACTACATGGAAGGGGGTAAGATTTCTGTCTGATGGGGAGTGCAGCTCCATAGAATAGACTGTGTAGGTGTGGCTCTCATACTACATGGAAGGGGGTAAGATTTCTGTCTGATGGGGAGTGCAGTTCCATAGAATAGACTGTGTAGAGTATGGCCCTCATACTACATGGAAGGGGGTAAAATTGGCCTGTGATCCTTCATTTTCCAAAGACTATTGTCTGATGTGTGTATGCACCCTGAGTGTGTGTGTGTGTGTGTGTGTGTGTGTGTGTGTGTGTGTGTGTGTGTGTGTGTGTGTGTGTGTGTGTGTGTGTGTGTGTGTGTGTGTGTGTGTGTGTGTGTGTGTGTGTGTGTGTGGGGGGGGGGGGGGGGGGGGGGGCCTAGGGCACTGGGAAGTCCAAATCCGGCCCTGGGTAAGTTCAACTGTTTTCCCCCGACACCCTACAGTAATCTTTTAAGGTATCTATTATCATCTAGCAGTGATGTGCAGATTTGACCAAGAGACAAATCTCCCTCTGATCAAATCTGATTAGAAAGAGATCTATCGACTGCCCAAACACCGCAGGCCGATTCCTGATCAATTTCAGCATGGAATCTCTCTAGAATCGTCCACGTCTGTCGCTGCCCCCCCTAATGTATAAATGTGCCCCCCATCTGTGTGTGCATTTATACATTGTCTGTCCTGTGTCGCCCTCCACGCAGTGCCCAGGTATGGGCGGTCTTGAGAAACTGCCCACGCGCATTAGATTAAAATCATTCAAATAAATAATGTCTGATTATTTGGGCAATAAGCCAAACAACATGAAAAGGTCATGAGCAGCAATGAAGTTTTTTAGGCACTTTGAGAAATTCAACTTGCCTGATTCATCTGGGCGATTATCATTCACGTGAAACTGATTGTACAAACATTGTTAGATTCGGAATGATGATTGTACAAGTACGCATGGGTAGCGCACTGAGTGTATAAAGAACATCAGATAATGGCCAAACCTCAACGTTAGTACACATGGGCAGCTTCTGTGAATAAATGCTTGTGTCATAACATTATGTATAGAATCGCTATGTGTCACATTGCTGGCAAATGTCAGTCGCTCGTCAATAAATGCTCATGTAAATATTGATCGCAGGGCAGTTTCTAGGCTAAATTGCTCCCAGGGCGAGGGTGTAAAAATTACGCCCCCGTCCCCCCAACCCCATGGACTCGTGACCCCTTACTCTTTAGGGACAGTCACACAGCTACAGGTCACTTAGATCTGCCTACTTACTAGTGACCAGCCGCTCAGGAGAAGAGAGCCTGGAAAGCCGACACCTTCATGGGCGCCGCGCACTGAAAACCTGCACTACCACTACAGGACATCAGGTGTCATCACGCGGTGGTGACAAGCTGCAGTACCGCTACAGAACATCAGGTGTCATCACACGGGGGTGATGTGATGATGACTTGACGTCTGATGCAGGCAGCCCAGGAGGAGTCAAGGAAGGTGATCACACTGGTAATCTTCTTCTTCCATTTGTCTGCACCGCTCATCACCAGCCCCCTACCGGTTATGTCCTTTTGCCTGCGCCCCCCTTCTACTTGCGGTCTGTGCCCAGGGCAGTCGCCCTGCCCGCACTGCCCAAGAAACGGCCCTGATTGATCAGAGCTTCTTGTAAATATCGTTTCGGCACCAATCATCACACATCGTCTCTATCAGTTGGAAGTTCCCACAGTTGTTCAGCAGATACACGGACCGTCTGACGCTCTGAGCATTTAGGAGTCTTTATCTGCATCAATCAGCAATACAAGGTGTTCATTCAGAAGTCATCTTGGTTACAGCAAATCAGGAAGCAAGAATCTCATAGCATATCTTGAAGTAGCAGCAAAGTAAAATAAGCTAGTGTAGTAATCATGAAGTAAGCATCAGTAGGCATAAGTAAGCCAAAGTAAGCATCAATAAGCTAACTAAGAAACTGGATACATCTTAGACACAGCAAAACTCTAGAGCTTAACAATTGTTAATTAGTCACATCCCACTGTAGGTAGGCTGTGGGTGGATGATAGGTGTCAACTACATTATGAGCTTTCTATTGTCTTCTACGATTGACATACCATCCACAGATCATACCAGTCAAACCAAGACTATTTTAGGGTTTGTTTGTTTTTGTGACATGTACCCTGCTATTTCACAGAAACTTGTCTCTCTGCAGCCTGGCAAAGTCTCGAAGTTCTGGCATTTCCCACTCCCAGACTGGAAAACTTGTAGCTGAGAGCTGACCTGACTTACTTCTAACAAGCAAGATCTTTCTCTAGAATGTATTTCTTAAAGAGAGACTGAGGTGGGCGGGGTAATAAAATAATAAAACAAAACAAAACAAAACTAGTCTACCTGATCCGGAGGGCTGGGCCTTTCAGGTAGCCGCCATCCCTGCCAATCTCCGTCGCTCCATTGGCCTGCAGCAAGTTTCTTTCACTTTTGTGACCTCTGGGTCACGGTGCTGGAATGCTGGACGCTGCCACTCAGCGTCACTCACTCCGCCTCCTCTATAGCGCGGCTCTCCGCCTGGGTTTCTTCCCTCCCCGCCTCTGTAAGCCGATTGGAGGAAGCTTATGGAGGCGGGGAGGGACGGGATGCAAGCAGGTAGCCATGATATACAGGAGGAGGGGGAGCAGTGCTGAATGGCAGCCTAAAGGTAAACAGCAAGCTAGTGATAATCTGCGTGTCGCTAGCCTGGCGGTTTTTATATTGGGGGACAGCAGAGCACGGGGGGAGAATTGGGGATACTATAAGGACACAGAGGCTGGTGATAGTAAGCAGAATGTGCCTCTGTGTCCTAATATTGATGGCAGAAACCCACCTCGGGTTCTTTTTAAGGAAGAACTCTGCATATAGTCTTCTGCTGAAACATTGGTTCTAACTTCTAAATGAATGAGGATTTAATATTGCAAGAACCTCAGAGATTCTTATAGTTCACAAACAGCAATTTTTATCCCATGTGTGTACTTAACTCACCCATCCACTGTACAAAGAAATAAATACCTTAAAGAGAATCTGTATTGTTAAAATCGCACAAAAGTAAACATACCAGTGCGTTAGGGGACATCTCCTATTACCCTCTGTCACAATTTCGCCGCTCCCCGCCGCATTAAAAGTGGTTAAAAACAGTGTTAAAAAGTTTGTTTATAAACAAACAAAATGGCCACCAAAACAGGAAGTAGGTTGATGTACAGTATGTCCACACATAGAAAATACATCCATACACAAGCAGGCTGTATACAGCATTCCTTTTGAATCTCAAGAGATCATTTGTGTGTTTCTTTCCCCCTTCAGTTCTCATGCACTGAAGTTTCAGGCTGCTTGTTTGTTCCAGCAAACAGCTTTGCCCTTGTCTGTAATTCCTCAGTATGTGAAAGCCCAGCCAGCTCAAAGGACGATTTATCCAGCTTTTAAAAGATAAGAGAGATGAGAGAAGCTGCTCTAATCCTAAATAACACACAGGCAGTGTGCAGAGAGGGGCCAGGAAGGGGGAGTTCATAGCAGAACCACAACACTGAAGAACTTGGCAGCCTTCCAGACACAGGCCGACAAGTCTGACAGGGGAAAGATACATTGATTTATTACAGAGACTGTGATAGTTTAAAGTGCTGCAGTACGCCAGAACACATTAGAATAGCTTTTGGAACTTGTAGGATGATAAAAAACAGGATGCAATTTTTGTTACGGAGTCTCTTTAAGAGAATGTTAAACATCTTTCGGTCAGGACAGGTGGGGGTTTGGTTCACAAAGCTTACCTTAGCCACACTTTAGTAGATTTTCAACCGATGTGGCAAAGATATGGGGCTTGATTCCCAAAAGAGTGGTAACTGTTTGCACGGCCGTTTTCGTGCACATTTTTGCATTTGCGCGCGATCGTGAATTTTTGCGTGCAATGAAACGTTTTTGCGCGAAAATTCGTGTTTGCACGCAAACAGTTTAATTGCACATGAAAATTCGCGATCGCGCGAAAATTCGCGCGGAAAAGGCCGTGCTAACAGTTAGCACTCTTTTGTGAATCAAGCCCATTGATTGCTTTCTGAACAGAGTGGAATCAATTCCTTCTACACACTAGTGTTGGGCGAACATCTAGATGTTCGGGTTCGGGCCGAACAGGCCGAACATGGCCGCGATGTTCGGGTGTTCGACCCGAACTCCGAACATAATGGAAGTCAATGGGGACCCGAACTTTTGTGCTTTGTAAAGCCTCCTTACATGCTACATACCCCAAATTTACAGGGTATGTGCACCTTGGGAGTGGGTACAAGAGGGAAAAACAATTAGCAAAAAGAGCTTATAGTTTTTGAGAAAATCGATTTTAAAGTTTCAAAGGGAAAACTGTCTTTTAAATGCGGGAAATGTCTGTTTTCTTTGCACAGGTAACATGCTTTTTGTCGGCATGCAGTCATAAATGTAATACATATAAGAGGTTCCAGGAAAAGGGACCGGTAACGCTAACCCAGCAGCAGCACACGTGATGGAACAAGAGGAGGGTGGCGCAGGAGGAGAAGGCCATGCTTTGAGACACAACAACCCAGGGCTTGCATGAGGACAAGAAGCGTGCGGATAGCAATTTGCATTTTGTCGCCATGCAGTCATAAATGTAATACAGATGAGAGGTTCAATAAACAGGGACCGGAAACGCTAACCCATCACAGATGTTCATTGTTCATGTTACTTGGTTGGGGTCCGGGAGTGTTGCGTAGTCGTTTCCAATCCAGGATTGATTCATTTTAATTTGAGTCAGACGGTCTGCATTTTCTGTGGAGAGGCGGATACGCCGCCGATCTGTGACGATGCCTCCGGCAGCACTGAAACAGCGTTCCGACATAACGCTGGCTGCCGGGCAAGCCAGCACCTCTATTGCGTACATTGCCAGTTTGTGCCAGGTGTCTAGCTTCGATACCCAATAGTTGAAGGGTGCAGATGGATTGTTCAACACAGCTACGCCATCTGACATGTAGCCCTTGACCATCTTCTCCAGGCGATCGGTGTTGGAGGTGGATCTGCACGCTTGCTGTTCTGTGTGCTGCTGCATGGGTGTCAGAAAATGTTCCCACTCCAAGGACACTGCCGATACCATTCCCTTTTGGGCACTAGCTGCGGCTTGTGTTGTTTGCTGCCCTCCTGGTCGTCCTGGGTTTGCGGAAGTCAGTCTGTCGGCGTACAACTGGCTAGAGGAGGGGGAGGATGTCAATCTCCTCTCTAAAGTCTCCACAAGGGCCTGCTGGTATTCTTCCATTTTGACCTGTCTGGCTCTTTCTTCAAGCAGTTTTGGAACATTGTGTTTGTACCGTGGATCCAGAAGGGTATAAACTCAGTAATTGGTGTTGTCCAGAATGCGCACAATGCGTGGGTCGCGTTCAATGCAGTCCTAGGCCGAAGAGGTCATAGCCTAGGGTCACAAAACCTGTTTATTGGGCAATTTCAATGGTGGCGAGTCTGACGTACATAAATCGCAGCAATGGCCGTTAGCAACGTCTGAATCTCACGAAATGTCTCATGCAGGTAGAAGACATATTGTTAGACTTGGGCTCCAAAGATGGGTTCCCTACATCTCTGCAAACCAGAGTTACAGGGCTCCAAATTTGGTAAAATCCCCCATAGGCTTTCATTGGGCCTTCTATTTACAGTTCCAAAATCTCACATCTTTTCAAAGGGCAATTACTCAGCAGTGGAAAATTTTCTAGCATTGTAGGGACCCTTAGGGGGAACATGACTGGTGAGTTTCGGGCCCCTAGGCCGAAGAGGTCATAGCCTAGGGTCACAAAAACCTGTTTATTGGGGCTATTTCAATGGTAGTGATGGTGACGTACATAAATCGCAGCAATGGCCATTAGCAAAGTCTGAATCTCACGAAATGTCTCATGCAGGTAGAAGACATATTGTTAGACTTGGATTCCAAAGATGGGGTCCCTACATCTCTGCAAACCAGAGTTACAGGGGTCCAAAATTGGTAAAATCCCCCATAGGATTTCATTGGCTCCCTATTTCACTTTCCAAAATCTCACATCTTTTCAAAGGGCAATGGCTCAGCAGTACCAAATTTTCTAGCATTGTAGGGACCCTTAGGGGGAACATGACTGGTGAGTTTCTGGCCCCTAGGCCGAAGAGGTCATAGCCTAGGGTCACAAAAACCTGTTTATTGGGGCTATTTCAATGGTAGTGATGGTGACGTACATAAATCGCAGCAATGGCCGTTAGCAAAGTCTGAATCTCACGAAATGTCTCATGCAGGTAGAAGACATATTGTTAGACTTGGATTCCAAAGATGGGGTCCCTACATCTTTGCAAACCAGAGTTACAGGGGTCCAAAATTGGTAAAATCCCCCATAGGATTTCATTGGCTCCCTATTTCACTTTCCAAAATCTCACATCTTTTCAAAGGGCAATGGCTCAGCAGTACCAAATTTTCTAGCATTGTAGGGACCCTTAGGGGGAACATGACTGGTGAGTTTCGGGCCCCTAGGCCGAAGAGGTCATAGCCTAGGGTCACAAAAACCTGTTTATTGGGGCTATTTCAATGGTAGTGATGGTGACGTACATAAATCGCAGCAATGGCCGTTAGCAAAGTCTGAATCTCACGAAATGTCTCATGCAGGTAGAAGACATATTGTTAGACTTGGATTCCAAAGATGGGGTCCCTACATCTTTGCAAACCAGAGTTACAGGGGTCCAAAATTGGTAAAATCCCCCATAGGATTTCATTGGCTCCCTATTTCACTTTCCAAAATCTCACATCTTTTCAAAGGGCAATGGCTCAGCAGTACCAAATTTTCTAGCATTGTAGGGACCCTTAGGGGGAACATGACTGGTGAGTTTCGGGCCCCTAGGCCGAAGAGGTCATAGCCTAGGGTCACAAAAACCTGTTTATTGGGGCTATTTCAATGGTAGTGATGGTGACGTACATAAATCGCAGCAATGGCCGTTAGCAAAGTCTGAATCTCACGAAATGTCTCATGCAGGTAGAAGACATATTGTTAGACTTGGATTCCAAAGATGGGGTCCCTACATCTCTGCAAACCAGAGTTACAGGGGTCCAAAATTGGTAAAATCCCCCATAGGATTTCATTGGCTCCCTATTTCACTTTCCAAAATCTCACATCTTTTCAAAGGGCAATGGCTCAGCAGTACCAAATTTTCTAGCATTGTAGGGACCCTTAGGGGGAACATGACTGGTGAGTTTCGGGCCCCTAGGCCGAAGAGGTCATAGCCTAGGGTCACAAAAACCTGTTTATTGGGGCTATTTCAATGGTAGTGATGGTGACGTACATAAATCGCAGCAATGGCCGTTAGCAAAGTCTGAATCTCACGAAATGTCTCATGCAGGTAGAAGACATATTGTTAGACTTGGATTCCAAAGATGGGGTCCCTACATCTCTGCAAACCAGAGTTACAGGGGTCCAAAATTGGTAAAATCCCCCATAGGATTTCATTGGCTCCCTATTTCACTTTCCAAAATCTCACATCTTTTCAAAGGGCAATGGCTCAGCAGTACCAAATTTTCTAGCATTGTAGGGACCCTTAGGGGGAACATGACTGGTGAGTTTCGGGCCCCTAGGCCGAAGAGGTCATAGCCTAGGGTCACAAAAACCTGTTTATTGGGGCTATTTCAATGGTAGTGATGGTGACGTACATAAATCGCAGCAATGGCCGTTAGCAAAGTCTGAATCTCACGAAATGTCTCATGCAGGTAGAAGACATATTGTTAGACTTGGATTCCAAAGATGGGGTCCCTACATCTCTGCAAACCAGAGTTACAGGGGTCCAAAATTGGTAAAATCCCCCATAGGATTTCATTGGCTCCCTATTTCACTTTCCAAAATCTCACATCTTTTCAAAGGGCAATGGCTCAGCAGTACCAAATTTTCTAGCATTGTAGGGACCCTTAGGGGGATCATGACTGGTGAGTTTTGCCACTGCTGAGCCATTGCCCTTTGAAATGGTGTGAGATTTTGGAACGGTAAATAGGAGGCCCAATGAAATCCTATGGGGGATTTTACCAAATTTGGACCCCTGTAACTCTGGTCGTTTTCACTTTATGTATCCGAGCAATGTTCACCTCCCATTCATTAGCCTATAACTTTATCACTACTTATCACAATGAACTGATCTATATCTTGTTTTTTCCGCCACCAATTAGGCTTTCTTTGGGGGTACATTTTGCTAAGAGCTACCTTACTGTAAATGCATTTTAACAGTAAGAATAAGAAAAGAAAAAGAAAAAAATCATTATTTGTCAGTTTTCGGCCATTATAGTTTTAAAATAATACATGCCTCCATAATTAAAACCCACGTATTGTAATTGCCCATTTGTCATGGTTATTTCACTGTTTAAATTATGTCCCTATCACAATGTATCGTGACAATATTTTATTTGTAAATAAAAGCATTTTTTTTGCATTCATCACTATTTACAAGCTTATAAAAAAAAAAAATAGAGAGAAATATTTCATCTTTACATAGATATTTAAAAAGTTTAGACCCTTAGGTAAATATTTATGTGTTGTTGTTTTTTTAGTAATGTTTTTTTTTTTTTATTTTTTTTTTATTAAACATTTTATATAGGCATTTTTGGGAAGGTTGGGATATAAAAGTGTTTTATTTGGGGAAATATTTGTGTATTGTAATGTTTTTTTACTTTTACTTGTAGTTTTACTTTTTGGCCACAAGATGGCAATCTTGAGTTTGATTACATGACGTCACTCTAAGCGTACAATGTACGCTTAGAGGGACATAGCTTCAGAAAAAGCAAAGCTTCCCGAGAGAAGCTGTCGCTTTTTCAGCGAGGGAGAGGAATCAGTGATCGGGCTCCATAGCCCGATACATTGATTCCGTGGCTACCGAATCCGCGGCCGGGAGTGCGCGTGCATGTTTTTATACGTCAAGGAGGACAAAGTGGTTAAAGGGATACTGTAGGGTGGCCGGGGGAAAATGAGTTGAACTTACCTGGGGGTTCTAATGGTCCCCCGCAGACATCCTGTGCCCGCACAGCCACCCACTGATGCTCTGACCCCTCCTCCAGTTCACTTCTGGAATTTCTGACTTTAAAGTCTGAAAACCACTGCGCCTGCGTTGCCGTTTCCTCGCTCCCGCTGATGGCACCAGGAGCGTACTGCACAGGCCCAGACCATACTGGGCATCGCAGGCGCAGTGGTTTTCAGACTTTAAAGTCTGAAATTCCAGAAGTGAACCGGAGGCGGGGCCGGAGCATCGGTGAGTGGCTGTGCGGGCACAGGATGTCTGCGGGGGACCATTAGAAGCTCCGGGTAAGTTCAACTCATTTTCCCCTGACCCCCCTACAGTATTCCTTTAAAGGACACTTGAAGTGAGAGTGATATGGAGGCTGCCATATTTGTTTCCTGGTAAACAATACCAGTTGCCTGGCAGCCTTGCTGATCTCTCTGGCTGCGATGTGTTGTTGTATTGTAATTACTCACCTGTCCTGGTGGCTGCTCAGTCCTTGCTCCGCCCCAGCCCTGCTGCCTGTCTCTTCTCCATCGGTGAATGTTATGTGTATAAAACCTGCCCCGGTTCATGGAGAAGAGACAGGCAGTGGGTCTGGAGGTGGAGCAAGGACGGAGTTGTTGCCAGGACAGGTGAGTGATAGAGATGTGGCAAACGGTTCCCAAACCGTTCGCCGGTGAACATCTCTAAATCCATGGGCCTCTTACTACTTCTGGGTCGCAATGACCCGGAGTAGTGCACCTGCGCTGCCCGGCGGAGCGCGTCCTAGATCGCGCTCCTGTTGCCGGGCACTCTCTGCGCATGTGCGTGACGTCATGAGTAACGTCACGCTCATGCGCAGAGAGTTCCCGGCAACAGGAGCGCGATCTTGGACGCGCTCCGCCGGGCAGCGCAGGCGTACTACTCTGGGTCATTGCGACCCGGAAGTAGTAAGAGGCCCAGTGAGGTTCGCCAGGCGAACGGTTCGGCCCATCACTAGTGAATGATTACAATGCAGCCACTCATCGTGCAGGGGCCCTGGGGACTTGGTGGCAGTCAGGGAAAGACCACCTGGGGGGGAGCAGCCACCTCAGGGGCCTTGGGGGCTGACTTTGCTGCTATTACCCTTGCCCCGGGGCCCCAACCTGCTCCCCCCCACAAACACACACACCCGGTGGTCTCTCCCCCTAATTACTTAAACTGTCCCTGCAAGCATGTGGCTTATCTTGTCAGACTTCAGGCAGAAACCTCTGGTCTGCATGCTTGTTCAGGGTCTGTAGCTATATAAGTATTACAGGCAGATGGTCAGCAGGACAGCCAGGCAACCGGCATTGTTAAGATACCATCTTTGCTCCATACTCCTATAGAGCGCAATCAGAGGAAAAACATAGAATGTCCTCAAGAGTGCATACACTGGGAATAACTGCAGTTTGAAAGTGCAGAGCAGGATCATCCACATGGCAACCTAAGCAAGTGCCTTGGGCCTAGTGGGTGTCAAGGGGCACAAAATCCTAGCTTTGCTGGCCCAACTCCCACCTTAGCTTACCAAAAGGATCAAAAAGGCATTCCTTGCCTCTGGCCCTATGTAAACCCTCCGTGAAAGTGAATGGGAAAAGAACACCTTTTTTCCATTAGGGCGGGGGTAAGACAGGCACCCAGAGTCCAACTCTTTTCAAATTATACATCAATAAATTGGCTTCTGCCCTGGAGGCCTCACCAGCACCAGGACAACAGTGAAGTTCCTACTGTATGCAGATGACCACTTATTGTTATCTCCAACAGAGAGTGGTCTACAAGACAGCCTGGAAATCCTGGAGAAATTCAGCACAACATGGGCACTCCCCATTATAGTGACTCTGAAGTGAAGAAAAAAAAAAAAAAACCTCATGATATTATGAATCGGTTGTGTAATACGTATAAATTATAGGACATTAGTAGCAAAGAAAATAGTGTCATATTTTTATTTTCAGGTACATAGCTTTTTTTTTATAACATTGCATCATTCTCTAACTGCAGTTTCCACAATACACTCAGCATTTGAAATGTTTTCAAAGGCTCATCTTCAAACTTTTCTCAGCAGAAAAATCATAAAAAAAAGAAGAAACAGTAGAGATAAGTGCTTCAAACGACAGTGCTGTCCACAATTTTATAGAGTGGCAGAGCTCAGAGAAGCTCTTTTGCATAGATAACAATTGAAGATTCTTAACTCTTCCTGCACTGGAAACAATATGAGACTCCTATCTGTGCTACTAATGTTTTGTTTCTTAGCTGCACTACATACAAATCATTATATCCATGCCCGTTTCTACGGGCGTGCGACCAGGGCGCAGTGCAGCACTGAGGAGAAGGGGGGTGCAGACAGAAGGATGGGACTGACAGAGAGAGGGTGATGCGCGCTAAAGAGGAAAGAGAAGCAGGGCTGCGATCACCTCTCTGTCACGTCTGACTCCTCCTGGGCGTCCTGTTGCCTTGGCTACCGACGTCAAGTAACCACCACATGACCGCCGTTTGGTGACACTGACGTCCTACAGCGGCACTGTGAGTGCAGCAGCCATCAGGGCAAAGAAGAAGTTGGCTTGCTGCTGATGTGTTCCTGCGTGTGGTGGGGAAGGAACTGACAGGCAGCTGGGGCTGAGGCTGATTTATCACTGTGCTGGGGTCGCGGTCCATAATGGCTACAAGCAGCTGTCCCTATCTGGGACATTTAGGCAAGGATTCCCGGCTGACATAAGCCCCGCACCCGATTGTAGAAGCCCCGCCCCCACATGGGACACTGTGGCTGGCTAATGTGAGCCCTGCCTCCGCATGCAGGAAAGGCCATCTGCACACTCAATGGGCTTGATTCACAAAAGCGTGATAACTCAGTTATCAGGCCTAAAACCTTTGCACGTGCAAACTACTTAGCACCCTAGTTAGCACATGCAAAGCATGTTAGCACGTACAAAGTGGCTTTTCACTGGCGTGCTAACTCTTTGCATGCTTTAGTGAATCCAGCCCAATGTCTGTGAAAACAGCATAACTGACAAATATACCAACCTTGGTCTGGAAATCTACCAATGTGGAAGCCTTAAATCAGCCACAGAGGCCCTAAGAACCAAAGCTTGCAGAACGCTGTATGCCATCAGGAAAGAGCTGTACCATCTCATACCACTGGTAAAGGTCTGGCCGGAAGTGACGTATGGGGCCCCATCAGCTACCCAGATTATTCAGTCTGGGAATCTATACATCTATTAACATAGATCTCTACATCAGTCCTGAAAGTTGGACAAATGAGGGAGAAAGACAGATAAAGGGATGTGGTTCCCAAAGAAAGATGTAAATAGGGATGGTCGGAATGCCAAATTCCGATTCCGCATTCCGTCATGTACCGATTACCGATTCCGCTTTCCGCTACCAATTTCCGCATTCCAAGGCAGAATTTCCGCCGGAAATCGCGGAAATTCCGCCCAACTTTAACATCGATTTTCTCAAAAACTATAAGGTCTTTTTGAAAACTTTTTTTTGCATCTTGCTCAGAAGGTTCAGTTTAATAAACCCTGAAAATTTGGTGTTTCTAGGACTTACGGGGGCTTTGCTATTAACTGCTAAAGTAGGCAGATTTTTACTGTAATGTAAAATGCAGAAAATAGGCAGATGCAGATTTTCTGCATTTTACATTACAGTAAAAATCTGCCTACTTTAGCGGTTAATAGAAAATCCCCCTTAAGTCCTAGAAACACCAAATTTTCAGCGTTTATTAAACCGAATCTTGTGAACACGATGCAAAAAAAAGTTTTCAAAAAGACCTTATAGTTTTTGAGAAAATCGATGTTAAAGTCGGGTGGAATTTACGCGATTTCCGGCGGAAATTTCCGCGATTTCCGGAGGAAATCCGCCTACGGCACTTGCATTACCGATTTCCGGATTTCGATGCGGAAATGCAATTTCCGATCGGAATTTCGGAAATTGCATTTCCGCGGAATCCGAATGAGCATCCCTAGATGTAAATAGAGGGGAGCAGCCCATGTGATCGAATGGGATCTCTGAGCCGTTTTGGGGCCCCAACTACAAACTTTCTCTTCCTCCGATACAGGGAACTATACTTCAGATCCGGTGTTTTGTGGCTACAGATGTTACGGGAGTGATGATCATCACGGCCACACTTGTTGTATGACCCTTGTGATTAGGGCTCAAAGGTCAAGAAGGATACCAAGGTAAGGTAAGGGAAGGGGCAGGGCCGGACTTACCATAAGGCACTGTAGGCACATGCCTACAGGCGCCTGAGGAGGAAAGGTGGCTCACTCCCCTCCCTGAGCCTCCCTCCCTCCTTTCCTGTGCAGGTGTACATCAAAAAAGGACACCTGGCTAAAAGGGCGCGTGGTGTAGACGAAATTTAATGATATTGTCAATAACCATATTTTATCATTTCTTCTTGTAACCAAAAATCTGAAAATATTGTTTATAACGCTGAAAACGATAATGTATGTATAATTGTTATAATTATATAATATTGTGTAGAACCTTCTTTTATCATTTCTTCATATAATAAAATCTGAAAATATTATTTCTAACAATAAAAAAAAATATATAAGTACATTAGTAATAACTATAGTAAAACATTAGTAAACATTACCAACATCTTACTACAACTAAGCCTAACCCTACTCTCACACAGAACCCTCTCTGTACCTATCCCTAAGCCTTAGACCCCCCCCGGTGGTGCCTAACCCTAACCACCCCCCTGGTGATGCCTAACACTTAGACCCCCCCCCCGGTGGTGCCTAACCCCAAGACCCCCCTGGTGATGCCTAACACTAAGACCCCCCCGGTGGTGCCTATCCCTAAGACCCACCCCTGGTGATGCCTAACGCTAAGACCTCCTCCCCTGGTGGTGCCTATCCCTAAGACCCCCCTGGTGATGCCTAACGCTAAGACCCACCCTCCTGCTGGTGCCTAACCCTAAGACCCTCCTGGTGATGTCTAACGCTAAGACCCCCCCTGGTGGTGCCTAACGCTAAGACCCCCCTGGTGATGCCTATTGCTAAGACCCCCCCCCCTGGTGGTGCCTAACCCTAAGACCCTCCTGGTAATGTTGTTTATCAAATTAATTTTTAATTCAATATATTTAGTTATTTGAGGAGTATTTGTATTTTCCAGAGAATATAATTTTAGTTATGAAACTTTACGTAGATAGAAACAATAACTATGGTAAGTATGTTCGTAAACAATATTATTTACCAGGCGCCCAACGGGAAATTTGGGCACGCATGACGGCGCCATTTTTGTCTGCTTGTCTCATGGGCCCATATTTCCTGCTTCTGCTGTGCACACCAGGGCAGGAGTGAGAAGTTATAGGCAGCTTGAGTGGACAGAGCATGCACTGCTTCTGTGATGTATGCTGTAAGGAAGGGGACAGTGGGCCCTGGACGCTCTAAGGTACGAAGCCCTGGCGCTATGACCTTGTTTTGTGCGGAGCAGGCTCACTTTAAGCTGAATTACAACTCGCAGAGAGCCCCGCGGAGCAGTCGATGCACCTAAATTGCGTCCCGTGCTTTTGTTTACAAGCCGGGATTTCCAGATACCCAGGAACATCAGCCCAGGGGAATGCTAAACAAGTCGGTAACAGCTGTGTTGTGTCACTGGGTGGAATAAATAACATTACCAGGCTATAATACTGTATAACGTAAAACCAGCCGGCAACTGTGGTGTCAGCTATGCAGTAGTGTCTGTAATTATAGTAACATAATAAGGTGTACAACCGCTGCATAACAATCTATGGAGCTGCTACATAAACCATTCACTACAGCAGCGATATTACAATGACCTTTCCAGTCTGATCTGCAGCCGGCAGCTAATTCTCTAAAACTGCCTAAAAAACTCTGCACAACCACGAAAGCAGTCCCAATCCGGCAAACTGCTTTTCTAAAGATGGCCACTAATGATACAATCCACCTAACGAGCGTCAGTTTCCGATTATTTCTATGAAACGATTGTTTGGAGGACCACTAACAGTCGGAAAACGCCTAACAAATCCAATCAGTTTAATGAAATTCATAAGATTTTCCAAACTATCCTGTCAATCTGATCACATTAATTAGGAGATTTTTTATTTGGTTTTGGTCACAGACGGTTGTTCCAATCAACCAAATAAATGAATGGAATTCTGCAAACATTATCGTTACTGGCCACCTTAAAGGGTGCATACATCCGCATATGATTGGCCAATTTTCCCACTTCCAGGTGGTATGACAACTTACCTACACAAACTGTTCCTATTCAAAATCTGTTGGCCCTCATACTACATGGAGGTCAGGGCTGGTTCTAAACTTTTTGCTGCTTAACAGAAATTTGAAAGGATGCACCCCCTCCAGTATAGGTAGTCAGTATAGTTGCCCCCAGAATAGGTAGTCAGTATAGTTGCCCCCAGAATAGGTAGACAGTATAGTTGCCGCCAGTACAGGCAGCTAGTATAGTTGCCCCCAGTATAGGTAGTCAGTATAGTTGCCGCCAGTAAAGGCAGATAGTATAGTTGCCCCCAGTATAGGTAGCAAGCATAGTTTCCCCAGTAGTATACGTGGCCAGTATAGTTGCTCTCAGTATAGGTAGTCAGCATAGTTGCCCCCAGAATAGGTAGACAGTATAGTTGCTGCCAGTACAGGCAGCTAGTAGAGTTGCCCCCAGTCTAGGTAATCAGTATAGTTGTTGCCACTACAGGCAGTTAGTATAGTTGCCCCCAGTATAGGTAGTCAGTATAGTTGCCGCCAGTACAGGCAGATAGTATAGTTGCCCCCAGTATAGGTAGCCAGCATAGTTGACCCAGTGGTATAGCTGGACAGTATAGTTGCCTCCAGTATAGGTAGTCAGTATAGTTGCCCCAAGAATAGGTAGACAGTATAGTTGCTGCCAGTACAGGCAGCTAGTAGAGTTGCCCCCAGTCTAGGTAATCAGTATAGTTGTTGCCAGTACAGGCAGCTAGTAGAGTTGCCCCCACTATAGTTAGTTAGTATAGTTGCCCCCACTATAAGTAGCCAGGTATAGGTGTCCCCAGTATAGGTTGCCAGTATAGTTGCCGCCAGTATAGGCAGCTAGGATAGTTGCCGCCAGTATAGGTAGTTAGTATAGTTGCTCTCAGCATAGGTAGTCAGTATAGTTGCCCCCAGTATAAGTAGCCAGGTATAGGTGCCCCCAGTATAGGTAGCTAGTATAGTTGACGCCAGTACAGGCAGCTAGTATGGTTGCTGCCAGTATAGGTAGTCAGTATAGTTGCCTGCAGTATAGGTAGCCAGTATAGTTGCAACCAGTATGGTAGCCAGTATAGTTTATGCCAGTACAGGCAGCTAGTACAGTTGCCCCCAGTATAGGTAGTTAGTATAGTTGCTCCCAGTATAGTTGCCCGCAGTATAAGTAGCCAGGTATAGGTGCCCCCAGTATAGGCAGCTAGTGTAGTTGCCTCCAGTATAGGTTAGCCAGGTATAAGTGCCCCCAGTATAGGCAGCTAGTATAGTTGCCCGCAGTATAAGTAGCCAGGTATAAGTGCCCTCAGTATAGGCAGCTAGTGTAGTTGCCTCCAGTATAGGTTAGACAAGTAGGTGCCTCCAGTAGGTAGCCAGCCTGCTCTCCTCCCTCCCCACAGGCACCCCTCAGTACCTTGTGACAGAGTCGGCGGCCGCCTCCTCTACAGATTCCACCCCACATCCTGTCGCATAGTAGTTAAAATCTGTTGACTCTCATACTACATGAAAGTGGTAATATTGGCTAATCACTGGCCAAGCAAATCTGGATGTGTGTATGCATCATAAAGGTGTCCGCTAACGGTGCAGATTTCAGCAAAGAATCGCCCCAGAGATCAGATAAAGTACACACATTCAATATTGCTTGGCCAACGATTGTCCAATTTTACCACCTCCATGTGCGCATATGGAAAAATGGCACCTAGAAATTTGGGTGCCCAGAAAAAGTCAAAAGTAGAATTTTGGTAAATTGTACATTTACTGATACCCCACCCCCAATTTACACCCTCCCCCACACAAATAACCTTAAAGAGGAACTCCAGTGAAAATAATGTAGTAAAAAAAGTGCTTCATTTTTTACCATAATTATGTATAAATGATTTAGTCAGTGTTTGCTCATTGTAAAATCTTTCCTCTCCCAGATTCACATTCTGACATTTATTACATGGTGACATTGTTACTGTGGGCAGGTTATTTAGCTGTTTCTAGCTGCTCTGTCTGTTACAGACAGCTAATAACAGCTATTTCCTGTCTCTGAACATTGTTACATTGTGGCAGTTTGCCAGCAGTACCGCGGTATTCAGAGCCTCTTGTGGGAGGGGTTTCAGCACAAAATCAGTCACACAGCGCCCCCTGATGGTCTGTTTGTGAAAATCATTGTCTTTCTCATGTAAAATGGGGTATCAGCTACTGATTGGGAAAAAGTTCAATTCTTGGTTGGAGTTTCTCTTTAACCCCCCCCCCCATGGCTAACCTAACCACCCCCATGGCTAACCGTAACCACTCCCACCCCACAGCTAACCTTAACCACCCCCAGTCCACGGCTAACCCAAACCACCCCCATGGCTAACCTTAACAACCACCCCCAGTCTACGGTTACCTTAAACCCCCCCCCCCCCCCCCCTGGCCACCAATCCACCAAAAGTGGATATTTGTAGCCATATTTTGCATACAGGCTGAAATGTCCCCCATACCCATTACCTATATGCCCTATGGTGGAACTTATTGGGAATGTGGGCACCCAAATTTCAGATCATATTTATATTCTATTAAACGATATCAGTTGCCTGGCAGTCCTGCTGATCTATTTGGCTACAGTTGTGTGTGAATCACACCAGAAACAAGCGTGTGGCTAATCTTGTCAGATCTGACAATAATGTCAAAAACGTCTGATCTGCTGCATGCTTGTTCAGGGGCTGTGGCTAAAAGTATTAGAGGCGGAGAATCAGCAGGACAGCCAGGCAACTGGTATTGCTTAAAAGGAAATAAATATGGCAGCCTCCATATCCCTCTCGCTACAGGTGTTCTTTAAATACTATAAACATATAAACGTATATTGTAGGTAAGCTCTACACATACTATATGGAGGTGGTAAAATGGCCATACGATATATTTTATATTCCGGCGTATAAGACGACCCCCCAACTTTTCCAGATAAAATATAGAGTTTGGGATATACTCGCCGTATAAGACTACCCCTCTTCCAATGCACACCAAATAAAAATTAAAAAACATCCTATACTGGTGCTATGTATGAACAGATACCGGTGCTGTACTGTATGTGGTACCCAGTATATAACCGTATATAGGCGATTGACTGGTTGGATTGGTCAACTCTCCCTCTCTCTAAGTGGATTGGTCAGCTCTCCTTGTCTCCCTGTTTATCAGAGCGGTATGGAAGAATAGATCGCGCTGTGCCCATAAAACACGCCTCTTTCACCCTTCTGGCCCCGCCCTTGTATCCTATTTACCTTATTCTCCGCCTCTCAGATCTCACACATGTGCGCCTGTGCCACTTCACTACAGTCCTCAGTAGCGAGATCTGAGAGGCGGTAACAGGATAGGGCGTATCACCCGGCATCAATGACACTCGGCATAGAAGATGACCCCTGACTTTTCAGAAGATTTTCAAGGGTTAAAAAGTAGCCTTATACGCCAGAATATACAGTGTATGTATTCTTGGCACAGAGGCCTGGCTGATCCGGAGTCTTCTATCACTAACATTGTTACATGGGCCAGAGCTTTGTGATCGCATTACTGGCGTCTTATCAGATTAACATTGGTTTCCTATCATTCTTGGAGCAGATTATGCCCTCTGTGCTCCGGCTTATGAATTGCTCAGTGCCGGCTGGGGAGCTCACTCTCCATGCAGTGCACAGCTGTATGTGGACCGAGAGGGGCATCAAACTCCACCGACTTCCAGGAACACAATGTACAGATCGTGCTCTCCTGACAGAATATCTGATAGCGCTAAGGCCAACACTAATCACACAACAAAACAAATAATACATACTATGGGGTTGATTCACTATAACAAATAGCATACCTTATCAGAGTTAACATGCCTCACCAGAGTAGCATAGCGAGCGCTACAAACTTATGCCTGCTAATCGGACCCGCAGGGGCTCAGGGCAGGACGAGCGGTGCTCTCTTCATTACCAATTAGCAGGCATACGTTTATAGCGCTCGCTATGCTAATCTGAAAAGGCATGTTAACAGCAGTTAAATATTACCCCCATGTCCCCCCCCCCCCCAAATGTCCAATCTTAAAACCCTCCTGATGCCTAACCCTTAAACCTACCTTCCTCCTGACACCGAACCCTAAAAACCCTCTTCCTGACGCTGAACCCTGCAACCCCACTTCCTGACGCCTATCCCTAAAACCCCTCTTCCAATATCCCTTCCTAACCCTATTATTTTCTAACAATACATTTTAAAATAATAATTTTCAAAAACGAAAAATAGGTAAATACAAAAGACCAAAAAATGTAAAAAAATATAATGTTCTAATTCTCAAAAACAAAAATGTTGATTATTATCGGGCAACCAAATTTCTGCTTTGGGCAATCAATAGCTGATATATATATTAGTGCAGATGGGCCCCAAAATCGTTCATTAGCAGCAGGCACCCAAATTTCCTGCTTCCCACTGGCGTTCCTCTAAATACATACCAAACTAAATGCAGCTTCTTTCTTAAATCAACCCCTAGAGTAAATAAAAGTTTTGGAAAAGATGAACTTAAAACTTAAAAGCACATATCTGCAGTCATTTTTCCCCCCGTAAAGTAATGAAATCTGGCATGTGTGAGGAGAGATGAGGAACTGTCATGGAGAGATTGCAGCTTGGATTTAGAAACAGCTTTTCGCAGCAGATGGGATGTCGTCGGAGACCGGGGGAACCAGTCTCTAGAATTCCATCACACGAAAAAGCTCCTTCCCTTCCCGCTTCACACATTACTCTGGCTGGAGCCGCCGCTCGAATCTCTTCCCCGCGATACACCGAAAAAGTCTTCTCCTTTTTAATTGCATCTTCCCGCGGTTGCCTTATTTAATCTCCATCGGATAATTAACAAATCTGCTTTCAGCGCAGCACCTAAAGAAATGTTTGAATTTCAAATGACAGTGATCTAATCGTTCTGCTGGATGGTGGAATCAGAGCTAGTCAGGCGGAGTTCTAACGTTCTGTTAACCCTAAACCATGTGGAAGTAATTGGTGGAAAGCTAAACTGCAATAAATAGGGAGCTGAAAAGTCATTTCTGTCTTTTTTCATTTCATTTTAGATTGAGGTGTCCACAGTGGCGCAACTACGATTCATGAGGACCCCTGCAAAAAGTCGATTGGGCCCTCAGTGTTCACACCCCTTCCCTTGCCCCCCCCTTCCTTAGTGCCCTTCATAGCCTGGGGGCCCATCTCAAAAGAGTCATAAAACAAGTGTGACCGTCATGATCTTCACACCCATAACAAGTGTAGCCACAAAAACACCTGATGTGAAGTCCCTTGGTCCTGTGTATCGGAGGAAGGGAAGGTTAGTAGGTTGGGCCCTCCACAGCCCACCTGCGATGGCAGGGGCTGCTCTAGATCCCAAGAGCCATATCCATACCAGTGTTTAAGATGGACAGAGAAATGGATAAAAGTCATAAATTCGATGATCTACACCATTCCTGATTCCGTCCTTCAATTAAGTTGAGCCTCGTCAAAAATGTGTGAGAACCTCGGCCCTTGAGGACTAGAGTTAAAGAACCCTGGAATAGGTGGACAGGTAGCCAGTTGTTTCTCTATTGGTAGAGGATCATCAGCTTTATCAGCTGCAGGAGGAAGGATTGAGAGTTGGGTGCTGGAACCTAAAGCTTAGGTTAATCATACTTACCTAAAGAGGGGGGAAGCCTCTGGGTCCTATAGAGCCACCGTTGGAGGCTTTGTACGTCTTTGGGAGCCCGAGTGCTCCTGAAGACAGGCGGCTATGTAGTGCACATGCACGAGCCTGCTCTCATACATTCACGCACGCACAGTGTGGAACCACCCATCTTTGGCCTCTGATGAGTCCTAGGGGACGAAACGCGTAAGGCGGAGCAGGGAGCGTCTGACGTTACAGGAAGCAGGAAGCAGAGCGGACAGCGGCCGGGCGCATCAGAATTTGCAGTGAGATCACCTCTATGGGAAACGGGATGCCGTGACTGAGGGTGCATCACTGGGACAGCAGCCTGATCTACCTTATATGCCTTGAACCTATCTAGGATCATGTGAGTGCGCAATATAGCGCAGGAAACCTAAATTTTAAAAAGGATTTTATGCTATGTGTTTTGTTTATTGTTTTATTGAGGAAATTGGATTAAAATACCCGTTTGAAAATTGAAAACTTCCGATCGAAGTGGAGTATCTTACACGCTAGACCCACCTGGTTTGTGAGGTGGCATAAATCTGGTGAGTTCATATCTTGCTAAGTGATTGGTGAATTTCACACACTGGAGCACGAGTGAACACAAGATTGGCACTTGATGGGTGTTTTTAAAGGAACAGTTCATAATCAACAGTAATGCACTATGTCTAGATGTGTTTATTTTTTTCTAGGTGTAAAGACTCAAGAAGAGGAGCGCTGTCATACAATAACATTTACATCTTTGGGAGAACTCGGACTCCTGAAGACTTCCGAAGCCTCCCATGGCTGGAGATTTGAACAGGGGAGACAGCGCTGGAACAAGGGGACTGGGAGAGGACTGGGAAGGCTCTATAGGACCCAGAGCCTTCCCCTCCTTAGGTAAGTATCTGTTTTTTTTATTTCAAAATCGCTTCAGGTTTGCTTTAAACAGGTGAGAAAAAGTGAGCTATTGTTTGGTTAAGGGAGGGGCTAACAGTAATGGGGAAACAAATATATTGAACTCTACAAGGGGAGACAAAGAGGAGCTGCTCAGATCAGGCAGCACCTGACTTATATATAGTTTCAGGAAAGGACTCTAAGAAAATGTAAAGAAACACCCTATGCTATTATATCTCCAGAACAAATACAGCAGAGGCTAAAACCAAATGCAAAAGAGACATCAGTCCCACATATGGCAAAATGATGTTGAATGCCAAAATTACCAGAGACGCAGCTTCACCAGAGCACCATTACAAAGACCATACCGCCCGATGTTTGGACCAAGGAAAAAGGGACAGTAAGACACGCCCATTCCACACCTCGAAGACGCCCAAATCCTACATATGACACATAAAAAATAAGTAACTAAGTAACAAACAGACATTTGAGATATGACAAAATAGATAATTTCCACAGAAACTACATAAAAACATAGTATTAAGTGTGCATCAAACAACACAACCAGCAGCATTGTTCTATAACTCACTTCCTGGTGGAGGGGATAAGAGGGTTGGCATTATGACTCACTTCTTGACAGAGGGGAAAAGGGTTGGCATTATGTTACACTTCCTTGGGGAGTGGTATGAAAGGGTTGGTATCATGACTCACTTCCTGGTGGTGGGATAAAAAAGGGTTGAAATTATGATGAACTTCCTGGGGAAGAGGTAGGAAACCCTTTCCTACCTCTTCCCCAGGAAGTGCGTCATAATTTCATCATGACTCACTTCCTGGTGGAGGAGTAAAAAAGGGTTGGCAGAATGAATCACAATTTGGCATCATGACTCACTTCCTGGTGGAGGAGTAAAAAAGGGTTGGCAGAATGAATCACAATTTGGCATCATGACTCACTTCCTGGTGGAGGAGTAAAAAAGGGTTGGCATAATGAATCACTTCCTGGTGGATGGGAGAAGAGGGCAGTCCTTATGACTCACTTACTGTGGAGAGGAGAAGACCGTTGACTCACTTATTGGAAGAGGGGAAAAGAGGCTTGGCTTCATGACTTACTTCCTGGTGGAGGAAAGGAGAATGTTGGCTTTATGATTAACTTCCTAGTAAAGGAGATAATAAGTTGGTATAATGACTCACTTCCTGGTGAAGGGGAGAAAAGGTTTGGCATTATGACTCATTTCCTAAACATTTTGGATTGACGGAACATTATCTATCATAGCTCTAATGACCACATCCACCATTTTCATAATATTTAATGCCAAGGAGCTCCACCCCGGTATCCCTGCAACCCTAGGCTATGGCCTATATGGCCTATGCTGAGTTTTGAGTCTGACATGGTCGTTAGATTATTTTCAGAACAGATCTTATGATTACTACAAATGCTTATTAGAGACTAGTCAGCCTTTTTGTCAGCACTTTACATAAAGGGGAGGGGGGGGGGGACAGAAATAGGACTTTAGTGACTCTTTTCAGAAGGTAAATTTGACGGCAAATAACTTTGACAAACAAGCTTTATAGACGGGAAGAGTTTGCTGATGGTGCAAAGGAAAGCCGAATCTTGAGAAACAGCAACATTCCTTTTATAGCCGCCATTAAATCTTTGAATATCTCAAACAAGAAGTAAACAGACGCACAGATGACTTATTAGCTGTGTTACACATTACAGTAATTTTCCGACTCAAGTACTTTCCAAGGGACAATGCAGAAAACAGTAAACAAAAACGTCGGAACAATACGAGAGAGGTAAGAACTGGTTCAGAAAACACGCAGCTATAGAGCTCGTCTTCTCAAAGCTCCTTCTACTCCGAGAGATCTTCTTCCTCCCTCTGCTATGCTCAACATTTCTTTTAAAAGAAAGTGGGAGAAAAATAAAGGAAAATAACTGTCAGTTAAATGCTTGAGCAGCTTCACATATTTTAATTTGCTGTCAGAGG
Source organism: Hyperolius riggenbachi (assembly GCF_040937935.1). NCBI lineage: Eukaryota > Metazoa > Chordata > Amphibia > Anura > Hyperoliidae > Hyperolius > Hyperolius riggenbachi. The sequence goes on along the minus strand of NC_090653.1, from coordinate 14,052,111 downwards.
AAAAAATTGACTCTTTGTGAATGTTCAACATTTCCTCATTCAGCGAGGAATAATGATTTGCCAACACATTAGTGGGCCACATTTACTGTTTGCATAAACAAGCTACAGCAGCACAAATGTAGAGTGTAAAGAGGAAACGCGCGGTGTCAAAAGAAAAATTAACAAGAAAAAAAAAAAGAAAAAGAAAACCCGAACGATGCAGATGGGCTGCTCACAATCTGGACACATTTCAAGGCATGCAAATTCCATAAAAGACACAGTCTGTATAAAACCGAATGATACGACAGAGGTCGGAGGATGGAGAAAGTTAAAGGAACACTATTACAATACATTGTAACATTTAAAGTGTAACTGTCGGGCATAAAATCAAAAATAAATTCTTTATTTTTTTTTATCTGGTAAACAGGTAATAAGGATGCTAACCAGGCAGTCCAAAGGTTAAATCCACCATTACTTTTCTTGTTGATAAATGATCATTCCCCAGTTTACCTGACTCTTATTTGGTACACACAATATTTGGTACACAAAAAGGAAGTTGCAGGGCATGCTGGGTTGTTGTTTTTTTGCTCCTCGACTTCCCCTCAGACTTAACTAATGCAGCCTGATTGGCTGAAGCCTCTTCCCCTCCTATTTTCCCCTCCCACACCCCTGTTCCTCTCTGATTGGCCAATATTTCTCATGCTGAGACAATGCACTTTCTATAGTGAAGGGTGGGCAAATCAAGCAGAAGGGACTAAGGGAGGAAATGACATCAGAATTGGCTTCAAAATAGCCACACTTAAAATGGGAAATGCTAAGGATGATTTTCTCTTTTTTTTACTGTAGAAAAATCACTAAAATTGAAATGTGGACAGTGCAATACATATGTTATGTAAGTAAAGCAAGTATTTATTAGGGATGGGACGAATCCACAATTTCTTCGAATCCGAATCCGGATCCGAATCTAAAAAGGTTCTCGAATATCTCGAACCTTTCGAATCCCGAATCTAACGAATCCTGCACATACGAATTGTGCGATCCGTGGTATAGTTGCCCGCAGTATAGGTAGCGAGGTAAAGGTGCCTTCAGTATAGCTAGCTAGGTATGGGTGCCTTCAATATTGGTAGCTTTCAGTATAGGTAGCAAGGTATATGGGCCTTCAGTATAGGTAGCAGGGTATATGTGCCTTCAGTATAGGTAGCAGGGTATATGGGCCTTCAGTATAGGTAGCAGGGTATATGGGCCTTCAGTATAGGTAGCAGGGTATAGGGGCCTTCAGTATAGATAGCAGGGTATATGTGCCTTCAGTATAGGTAGCAGGGTATATAGGCCTTCAGTATAGGTAGCAAGGTATATGTGCCTTCAGTATAGGTAGCAGGGTATATGGGCCTTCAGTATAGGTAGCAGGGTATATGGGCCTTCAGTATAGGTAGCAGGGTATATGGGCCTTCAGTATAGGTAGCAGGGTATATGGGCCTTCAGTATAGGTAGCAGGGTATATGGGCCTTCAGTATAGGTAGCAGGGTATATAGGCCTTAAGTATAGGTAGCAGGGTATAGGGGCCTTCAGTATAGGTAGCAGGGTATATGGGCCTTCAGTATAGGTAGCAGGGTATATAGAGGCCTTAAGTATAGGTAGGTATGTAGGTAGGTATAGGGGCCTTTAGGTAGGTAAAGGGACCTTCAGTATAGGTAGCAGGGTATAGGGCCTTCAGTATAGGTAACAGGGTATATAGAGGCCTTAAGTATAGGTAGGTATGTAGGTAGGTATAGGGGCCTTTAGGTAGGTAAAGGGACCTTCAGTATAGGTAGCAGGGTATAGGGCCTTAAGTATAGGTAGGTATGTAGGTAGGTAGGTATAGGGGCCTTTAGGTAGGTAGGTATAGGGGCCTTTAGGTAGGTAGGTAGGTACGTATAGGGGGCCTTTAGGTAGGTATAGTGGCCTGTAGGTAGGTAGGTAAGTATAGTGGCCGGTAGGTAGGTAGGTATAGTGTCCTGTAGGTAGGTAGGTAGTTAAAGGGACCTTCAGTATATGTAGCAGGGTATAGGGCCTTAAGTATAGGTAGGTATGTAGGTAGGTAGGTATAGGGGCCTTTAGGTAGGTAGGTATAGGGGCCTTTAGGTAGGTAGGCACGTATAGGGGGCCTTTAAGTAGGTAGGTAGGTATAGAGGCCTGTAGGTAGGTATAGAGGCCTGTAGGTAGGTATAGGGGCCTTTAGGTAGGTAGGTAGGTAGGTAAGTATAGGGGCCTTTAGGTAGGTAGGTAGGTATAGGGGCCTTTAGGTAGGTAGGTAGGTAGGTAGGTACGTATAGGGGGCCTTTAGGTAGGTATAGTGGCCTGTAGGTAGGTAGGTAGGTATAGTGGCCGGTAGGTAGGTAGGTATAGTGTCCTGTAGGTAGGTAGGTAGTTAAAGAGACCTTCAGTATAGGTAGCAGGGTATAAGGCCTTAAGTATAGGTAGGTATGTAGGTAGGTAGGTATAGGGGCCTTTAGGTAGGTAGGTATAGGGGCCTTTAGGTAGGTAGGCACGTATAGGGGGCCTTTAGGTAGGTAGGTATAGAGGCCTTTAGGTAGGTATAGGGGCCTTTAGGTAGGTAGGTACATATAGGGGGCCTTTAGGTAGGTATAGGGGCCTGTAGGTAGGTAGGTATAGTGGTAGGTAGGTAGTATAGGGGGCCTTTAGGTAGGTATAGGGGCCTGTAGGTAGGTAGGTATAGTGCCCGGTAGGTAGGTAGGTACGTATAGGGGGCCTTTAGGTAGGTATAGGGGCCTGTAGGTAGGTAGGTATAGTGGTAGGTAGGTAGTATAGGGGGCCTTTAGGTAGGTATAGGGGCCTGTAGGTAGGTAGGTATAGTGCCCGGTAGGTAGGTAGGTACGTATAGGGGGCCTTTAGGTAGGTATAGTGGCAGGTAGGTAGGTAAAGTGGTAGGTAGGTAGGTGTCGCTCCACCCCCCCCCCCCCCGTGCCTCCTCGCTCACCCCTGCATAAGTATCAACTCACATGTCCAGTGGAGCGCAGAGCGGCAGACCTTGTCCTTACTTCTCGGTTCCCTCTAGTGGCCGGACCGGCTTTTACTGATGACGTCATTGTAAAAGCCGTCACTAGAGGGAACCAGGAAGTCAGCGAGAGGTCTGCCGCTCTGTCTGCGCTCCACTGGACGGGTGAGTTGATACAAAGTATGCGGGCGGCCGGGCGGAGAAGGCGCGGGGCGGTCGGAGGAGGCGCGGGTCGGAGGAGGACGAGTGCGAGTGGCGGATGCGCGGCGATGCAGCGTCGGGATTCGGCGGATTCGTAAAGTGGAAAATGGCGTCGGGATTCGAATCCACGAATCTCGAATATTTCCCAATATTCGAGGGATTCGTGGATTCGCCGGATTCGTCGTCCCATCTCTAGTATTTATCTACTTATATATGTGTTTTTTTTCTGAGCTAGTATGGCTCACAGCTCCTCTTTAAAATACATGAAAACGCGTACATATAAGATATGCGTTTCTCTGTGAGTAAAATGCACTGTATATTACCTTTTTCCTGTGTCACTGTTGCTTAAAGAGGAAATTTACCGAAAAATAGTGGGGGGAGGGGGTGAATCAATACATTGTTATTTGAGAAGTTTAAAAATAGAAGATAGATCAAGAAATGATTGATACTTGCTGTGTTATTGTTCATGTTGTTTAAACTACAATGGCCTGTAGGGCATCATCTTTACTGCTAGCAGACAAGAAAGAAACCAGACAGCACCAATTGTCATTATCTATAAACACACCCACTAACAATGTGATAGGCTAAGGGAGTTACTGCTTGTCAGGCAGATGAGAACAGCCGAGAACTCCCACAATGCAACAAGGTTCACAGAGAGGAAACTGTCATGGTCATGCCCCTGACATCACACTGTGGGAGGGGTTTCACCATAACATCAGTCACACAGACTCCTCTGATGAGCTATTTGAGAAAAAGTAACAATTTCATGGGAAAGGGGGTGTCGGATACTGATTGGGATGAAGTTCTCTCCTGGGTTAATGTTCCTCTTTATAGTAGGTAGCAAGGATCTGACAATTTTTTTTATCTAGTCCATCTTCTCATGGTGGATTCTCAGCATTCCCTTTGTTATCTACAGTGTACTACATGGAAATGATTTACAATGTATAAAGTAGCTGTTGAGTAGCTCCCTGCTCACTATTTTGGCAAGTGGAACTGATTAATTGCCATTCAGTAAGTGTTTTTGAAAATAAAGAAAACCCAGATAATCCTCCATGAAGAGATGGACTAGTTCAAAACCTGTCAAATTTTTTTTCTACTCTAAGTAACTTTAGCATATAAAAAAGAGTAATTTATAGTGCATTTTACTCAGGGACAAATATTCATCATCTTATATTTGTGTAATTTTAAATTTACGTATAAAGTGAGGTATGCATTTTGCATAGCTTTGCATGTAAATTGTGGTAAACCTAACGTGCACTGTCTGTACACATTAATGTGAACCTGAAATTACATAAAATGAAGAATTCATACATACCTGGGGCTTCCTCCAGCCCCCTTCAGCCTGATCCGTCCCTCACAGCCGTCCAAAGCCTTCTAGATCCTCTGTAAGGGCTCCTGGAGTTTCCTCCGTCAGGGCTAATGGAGCATGCCCGGCCTGGCCTCACACACGCTCCCCATTGCACTCCCGTGGCAGGGAATGTTCTGCGCCTGTGCAGTACTACTCTGCAGGCGCAGGACTCTCCTGGCCATGGAAGCTAGACGGGGAAGCGTGCACGGCCGCACTGCGCATGAGCCGACTGGCCTCGACTTGAACTTACAGGAGTCCTTACAGAAGATCCAGAAAGTGGAGGACGGTGGCGAGGAATGGATCAGTCTGAAGGGGCTGGAGGAAGCCCCAGGTATGTATAATTTTTTTCTTTCATGCCATCTCAGGTACACTTTAAGTGTACCACTCTTTTATGAATCTACCCCTATTATGTTCTACAAGTAAAGTGATTTTCAAGAGTTGTAAAAAGTAAGATAGCAGCCAATATAAACCAGGGACAGAATTCTACAACTCTAGGCTAAGAACATGAGATACTGCTGTAACTAAAATAATGAGATTGTAGTACTTGGAAGCAATCAGATAGAGTAGAGAACACATTTGGTTCAGATTTGGTCTAATCCATGATGAAACCTATGCATTGGGAGGAGGGGGAATTGGTAGAACCTTTAGGCTACTTTCCCACCAAGACGTTGCGTTTTAGGGGATGTTGCGGTCGCATAACGTGCCCCTAACACAACGCATGGTGGTGTTGAAGTTTGAAGTCAGATTGAGCTGCGTTATGCGGCTCTCAAAGCAGCCACTCCAGGTTAGTGATAGGAAGTCCGGATCTTATTAAGGATTCGGATCATTTGAATCGGATCATTGAAAAGATCCAGATCTTTGAACCAAATCATTTGAATCATTTTACTAGGGAAGCAGACTGGGTGAAGTGACCAGCAGGACAGGACTTTCCCTGCACGGTACATTCTGTATGTTCCTGTTTCTTCCAGACAGACATCCACTGTGAACCGAATCTTTCATTGTGATGATCCGGATGATTCAACTCACAAAAAAGATCTGGATCAAATAAACGATTCGTTCATGATCCTGACAACACTACAGTTCCACCATGAGTCACCACAGTGCAGTTAATATTAATTAGCCATGTGGCTGGGTGCTGCGGAGGAGGGGAGACCTTCCACTCCAACATTACTGAGCATGTGCAAACAGTCTAACGTGGCTTAGCCCAGTATAACGTACAGCATGCAGCACTTTGTTTAAACTTGCTGTGTTACAATGTAATGCAACCTGGGCACTGTGAACAGCACATTGGCTGCGTTACTGGCTGCTGTAACGTGGGACTTTAACATCCTACTGTGAAACCAGCCTTAAGGTCCAGGGCACTTCTAAGCACCAACGAAAGAGGAATGATAAGCCACCCAAAACAAAAACAACATAATGAGACCCCTTGAATTACATAATTAGGCAGCATATCTCTTTAAGTAACATAATTATGCAGTGTCCCCTCAAACAACATAATTAGATGGAGTGCATCCCTCAATCAACATAATTATGCAGAGCCCCCTCTCCAACAGCATAACTAAGTGGAGTGTCCACACAAACAGACTATTTTGCAGAATGACATCTCCAAAATTGATAGAATGAGGCACAAATAATATACTTCTACAGAGTCCCATACCAGCCAATAAAAACTCAACTTACAGAGTCCCCCCACCACCACCACTTATCCTCTGCAACTAAAGACAAACATTTCCAGGCGCCATCTGGGGCATCCATACAAACTGCTGTTGGTGGGAATTTGAGTGCCCGCTAGCTGTAGCCGCATTTTGCATTGCCAGTGCTCTCACCAATATCCCCGCTCTTTCTATGGGGGCCTATGTTGGCGCCTAAACTTCTGTGACTTGCAGGCACCCACATTTCCCGGTTCCTATCAACTTGGGTCAACAAGGGTCAGCAATGGTGTGTTGTTGGTGTATTGTTCCATTGTAATCACAATTTGCAGATGAAGTTTAAACATCCAACCAGCAATAATGAGTTGACAAGGAATTCTCACTTTAGCTCAGGCCCTTAGATGGCAAGCGACTCACTACGGAGTTTTTTCTTTCTATACCCTCCTCCGGCGATAACTTTTGTTTTTCCTTCTCAGAAACCTGGCAACGGTCAACATGATCTCTCCAACGCTACAGGAATCCGAAACTTGTCCCTCGCAATACCAGGAGCTTCTGTACATAAGATGACTTCAATAAAAAACAGGAGTGAAAGAGAGAGACACAGTGGGGGAGAGAAAGAAGGGAAAATGAGGTGTTAGCATGATTCAAATGAAAAATTACAGCCCAAAATAGAACATACGTCTCCCCTTCCCGGCTATTCATCGGATTGAAAAGTCCAGGAACAAAGAGGATGTTGAGCAGATGCAGGCCTCCTCCGTCTCACAATGAGGCAGAGACAGTGCGTTTTCACAGAAACAAGACTGCACTTTTTAAACTAGCAAAGCAAAAACAGCACCCATTCAAATCCTTTTACCTGCCGAAAATAAACAGCCCCGGGCCTTTCAGTATCATCCAGGCCTCATTGTCTCCCGGAGTCAGCCATTATGGCGAGATGCAAAAAAGCCCGGCCTTTGTGCTGCGACGCCGCTCCTGGGATCCATTGGCTGTGTCAGGAGCGGGTAATGGAGCGCCGGGGCAAGCATTCATCCTCGGCGTAATTGTGTGGGAAGCGGGGACAATGGAGGAAGTTTGCACCTTCTTTTTAAATAGTTTCCTTTTCAATTTAAGATGGATGGTTCTTTCCCCTGGAAGGGCGGTAAGGGAAATGTGTTAACTCGTTTGGTGCCGGCTCCAGCGATGGCCCAGTTTGGAGAGCAGGCTCTTTGGATTTAAAGTACTTAGCACACTTTTCACTGGAAAATGAATGCAGTGTGTGAGGTATCCAGGTGATCACCACCAGTTACCTTTCAGACCCAACACCCCAATCTCACCACGATCTTCACCTAAAGCCAATCCCCGTCTGAAGGGGAGACTAGATTACGTCTACCTGACTTATTTATGTAAAGTATTGGATCTGAGGACGAGGTATCCAATGAAACATCCAAAAAGACAGCTAATACAGAGTACAGGAATGGAGCCAAAGTTCATGCACAGGAGGTCTGGTGACTTAATAATCCAAGGGCAAGGCCGGTTCTCTCATGAAGCAAGGTGAAACATTTGCATCGGGCGGCAGAGATTACAGGGGCAGCATGTTTGCACTGTGTTTACACTAACAGCATGCAGTCAGAGTAGGAGGAGAAGTGAGAGGAGAGCGCGGTGAAGAGGTCATCATTAGGGGAAAAGCAGCTTGTTGTGCTGTATGTGGAGTCTGACAGTGATTGAGGAGGGGGGTGGCAGGAGAGCAGCATTGGGGAAAAGCAGCTTGTTGTGCTGTGTGAGGAGCCTGGCAGTGAGTGAGGAGGGGGAGGCAGGAGAGCAGCATTGGGGAAAAGCAGCTTGTGGTGCTGTGTGAGGAGTCTGACAGTGAGTGAGGAGGGGGGAGGCAAGAGAGCAGCATTGGGGGAAAGCAGCTTGTTGTGCTGTGTGAGGAGTCTGACAGTGAGTGAGGAGGGAGGAGGCAGGAGAGCAGCATTGGGGAAAAGCAGCTTGTTGTGCTGTGTCAGGAGTCTGGCAGTTAATGAGGAGAGGGGAGGCAGGAGAGCAGCATTGGGGAAAAGCAGCTTGTTGTGCTGTGTGAGGAGTCTGGCAGTGAGTGAGGAGGGGGGAGGCAGGAGAGCAGCATTGGGGAAAAGCAGCTTGTTGTGCTGTGTGAGGAGTCTGGCAGTGAGTGAGGAGGGGGGAGGCAGGAGAGCAGCATTGGGGAAAAGCAGCTTGTTGTGCTGTGTGAGGAGTCTGGCAGTGAGTGAGGAGGGGGGAGGCAGGAGAGCAGCAGTGTGTCATTTGACTTGCACAGCAGAAGGGAGGAAGTGGCACTGCTCTCCTGACTGAGGAGGAATGGAGTGGCTGAGGATGAGCAGTTTGTTTGCCACAGACTCACAGCCAGCCAGTGTGATATTGTGTTGAGTTGCAGCATGTCATGTGAGAACATTAAGAGAAGCAGAGTAAATTGTCAGGTGCTGCGGGGGAGGGGTCTGGGCGCATCCGCACAATTTTGCCTCAGGCAGCAAAAAGTCTACAACCGGCCTTGTCCAAGGCTTAAATGAGCTCTAAGTCAGGAACCAGCCAGAAGTCATACACATAAAATCCAGCAGGACAGCAGATGAACCTGGAGATGAGACAGAAGTGTAGTCAAACCAAAGCAGAGGTCAGTCAGCACACTGAGCAATACAAAAGCACACCCTTCACTGAACAGGAAGCTGGAGCCCAGGCAGGAAGGACTTTTATAACACAGACAGGCAATCAGAGAGCAGATGCAAACCAGACTCACCAGACCATTAATTAATCCAGAGTGTTCTAGGTGAACTTGGTTGCAAGCCATCCACCATGCAAAGCAGACTCACCTGATACATAATTAGTCAAGTGAAGACCAGATTAGCTTGCTGTAATGCCAAAAGCTGTTAGTGGGCGACAGCAGCAACACTTCTCTTACGGTAGATCTCAGTCTGACAGTTCAGTATAGAACATTACAGTGACGTACAACACGAGTGCATGTATATGCAGAATTTCCTGGGTTCCGAATCCTAGCAGTCCGTATATCAGTGCTACAGGAGCCACATGGTGAGCTTTTTGGGGGCTGTTTACCAAACTCTGGTGAGCAGTGACCACCCCATTTCACCTGGTAAGAAGAGTCTTTCACAACTTGCTGCTTATCCCTAGTGGAAACCCAATATGGAACCATTGGGAGAAGCAATACAGAACCCAATACAGGGTGCCAAACACGACAAAGTCCAGAATGCCTCAGCATGATACCACCCACATTTCTGTTTGGCGCTAGGGATGGTCGGAATTGCCGGTATCTGATTGTGCCAAAATTCCAATTTCCACCGATGCCTATTTCCAATTCCACAGATTTTCGATTTCCATGTTCCCATTCCGATATTGTGGAGAAACCCCTTCCACAGTGTGATGTCATGACCATGGTCCTGACAGTTTCCGGTCTGTATACCTCGGTGCATTGTAGGAAATAACGTTTTTTTCCAACTGCCAAGCAAGCAGTATCTCTGTGCATAGAACTTTCAGTAACGAACATTCCGCCCAGATCACCTGGTAGAACTAAAGACAGTGGCGTAGCAATTGGGGTGGCAGAGGTATCGACCACATCGGGGTCCTAGGGTCAGAGGGGCCCTCCCTCAAGCACAATATTAGTTTTCTATTGGCCCTGTGCTGGTAATAATCACTTCTATAGATGCTTTAAATCAGGGGTGCCCATTAGGTAGATCGCCATCTACCAGTAGATCGCGAAGGACTTCATGGTAGATCTCGACCCCACTACATTTTCCATTCTGTATAAACAAAAGTGCTCCTAAAATTGTACATAGGTAGATCATTTTGACTTGCTAATGTGAGAAAATGCGGAAAAGCCGCCGCGTGTGCTGAAAGCAAGGCGGCTGATTCCGCGTCTAACGCGGCGGTTTGCTCGCGTAGGCACGCGTCTGGTAGTGTGGCAGAACGCGGAAAAGCCGCCGCATGTTCTAACAGCAAAGCGGCTGTTTCCGCGTCCAAAGTGGCGGTTTGTACGCAGCAGCGTGCCTTTGGAGTGGCTGGGTCTGTTAGTCCACATAGATGGATGGAGAGCTACGCGCGCGCCCGCCAGAAGTCAGAACCTTTATACCAGCAGGGGAAGTGTCAGCTTATCAGGACGATCAGCTGATTCCTGCTGGACTCATGATTGGCTGAGTGGCTCGGGCGGGGCAGCAGTGTTCAGCTACTATATATTTTGCTTGCTTGTCAGTTGCTGGTTGTCTGCCATTGCACACACTTTGTGGAAGCATTCAGACCATAGTCAGATCCTTACAGTGTGTTTGAACCAGGTAGACCTGGGAAGTCACCCTGAGCCAGATTACCTTGTACTGTTATTATTGTTAGACCAGTTCTAGGGTGTTGAGATCAAGGCCCTCACACCCTAGACTAGGAATACTGTGTATCTTCAGTGTATTCTCTAGCATAGTTCCAGGGTGTTGAGATCAAGGCCCTCACACCCAAGACTAGGGAACTGTATTGTCTTTGTGTTATATTCCAGACTAGTTCCAGGGTGTTGACGATCACGGACCTCACATCCAAGACGAGGGAATTGCATTATCATTTATGTTATACTCCAAACTAGTTCCAGGGTGTTGTGACTACGGACCTCACACCCAGACTAGGATTGTGCTGTTACTGTGTTACGTTAGCCCAGTTCAGGGCAAAACCTTTCATATTAGCAGCAGGGCTTCCTGCAACCCAGCCTCGGTCCCTCACCCAGGGGTCCACAGGCTACAGGAATATCACCCACAGTCAGGGGTGAATTCCTCAGGAGTCTTAGGCCGCCAGCTCCTCTGGTGGTACACCAAACACTCTCACTATTCTGGTGTCCAGAGGTTAGTAATACATCTGTATAATCGCTGATTCTGCAGATCATCGATAATCAGGCGTATATCTGCATTCTTGGTGGTTCTGCAGATCGCCAATAATCAGATTCTCTCTGTGTGCTGACACCAATCGTTACAGCTAATTTTTTAAAGTAGCTCGCAAGCCGAAAAAGTGTGGGCACCTCTGCTTTAAATAGTAGTAATCAATAACAAGCTCCTCCCCATCCCCTTCTTGCACCACTGACACTGTAGTTTCCATTGGCAGGGATTGGTGCGCCGTATCAATTGTTATGTATAGAGTGCTGGGGGGGGGGGGGGGGGGGGGCAATGTAAAACTTGCACTGGGGCCCATAGCTCCTTAGCTACGCCACTGACTAAAGATGTCGTCAGCAGTGATAAATATAAGAATGTAAATCAGGGAGAGGAAAGATTTTACAATGGGCAAACACTGACTATATAATCTATAAATTAATATTGTAAAAAAAACCCACAATTTTATTCCTTACGTTAGTTTAGCTACAGGTTCTTTTTATGCTATTTTTCCATGCTGATCCAATGGAAAGCCTCCCCCCCCTCCCGTGCAGGAGTGGACTGCACATACCATACAGCATCATTACATTAATGGGATGAAGTCATTGTCTTCTTCCATTAGTCATTATCATCAGTCAGTGCGCCCACACATCGCCGGCGCGCACCAATCGCCGCGCTGCCGAGAGAAGAAGTGCCCCTTCAATGGCTCCTCCATGCTTCATTGCCGCTATATTATTGCTGGCCGCCTCGCCATCCGACTCGCTAACAATTATTATAAGTGACATTTAATAGCCGGGAGCCGATCGGAATATTTTAGGTTATTTTGTGGACGCGGCGTGTAATTGATTGCTGCGCTAATGCTTGTTACACTTTGATATCTGACATTTCGGTTGTTGCTTCCGTCGTCATCTGTTGGCGTCGTAGATAAACGCAATCATTTGGGGGGTTAATCTTGTTTTTAAGATCGCCCTGAAGTACAGCAGAGCGGAAGATTGCTCTTTATGGTTAAAGTGAAACGATCGGGGATGGGCGCGCTCACGCCCGGAACCCCCCCTAATGAACGAAGGTTCAATAACCCCCACAAATAGCAGTGAATTTCCAGGATGGGTTTCCTTTTAGTGAGAACAATGATCAACTGTACGGCCGCAATACTGCTGTATGGGGATACCTGGCGTATATGCCCATTATTTGGGCAGCACGGTGGCATTGTGGGTAGAGATCTCGCCTTGGGTTCATATCCCAGCCAGGGCAATATCTGCTCAGAGTTTGTATGTTCTCCTCGTTATGCACAGAGGTGCCTGGCTCTTCTACTGACCACATATGCTATTGCTCCGTTGTTATTGCCTGATGAAGCGGGATCAAACCTGAAAAACGCATTGCATATTTGGAGTTCATAAATAAAATATATTGACTGTCTTTACTACAGTCGTTGTGTGTCTACTTGGAGGAGGTAACAGTCCACCACTACCTCCTCTATTTACCAAGAATTTGGTTTCTAAGCACATTTAGCTTCCTTTTATCCTTTTGGCGCCTCTGTTCTCCTGCATAATATGGAGGCCACCCTGGGTGGAGGGTTGAACCTCCTTTTTCTCATCTACAGAGAGTGACTTCTTATTCCTGAGTGGGGTCAGGAAAATCTCCCCACCTGCCTTTACAGTGGTTGCCTAATGGTAACCCTGGTTTGTGAGTATTAATATTTACTCTATCTAGTAACCATTTACCAGTACATATTACACTATTGGGGCTCTTGGTGTTCCTTGTTTTTATGTTATCCTCGTGTCTGTGTGAGTTTCCTCCGGGCATTCCAGTTTCCTCCTACATTCCAAAAACATACAGATAAGTTAATTGGCTTCCCCCTAAAGTTAGCACTAGATTGTGATACATACATAGACATAAGACTATGGCAGGGATTAGATTGTGAGCCCCTCTGAGGAACAGTTAAGTGACAAAACTATGGACTTGATTCACAAAAGGGTGCTAAGTGTTAGCACGCCTGTGAAAAGCCCCTTAGCACGCCTAAAGAGACTTTGCGCGCTAATACGCGCGCAAAAATTTTGCGCGCACAAAGTTTAGTGCTGCGCGGTGCGCACAAAACTATAACGTCACCACGGGTGCCCCTGAACCGTTGCAACGGGTTCGCCCAGAATGTCTCTCTATGCGACGGTTGGGGCGCACCCGGTACGATGGTTTAGGGGCACCCGGTGCAAGGTTATAGTCGCACCCGATGCAGCAGTTTGCGTGCACCGCGCAGCGCTAAACTTTGCGCGTGATCAATAAAGGCTTTGGGCATGCTAACTGCTTAGCACCCTAGTTAGCACACCAAAAGCTTTTAGGTGTGCTGACTGAGTTAGCACCCTTTTGTGAATCGAGCCCTATATATATATATATATATATATATATATATATATATATATATACTCTGTACAGCGCTGCTGAAAAATTCAGCACTATATAAATACTAAATATTAATCATGTGCATATAAATAAATACAATGTTATGATGTGCCTCCCCTCTCCCCAAGCCTCTTTAACACCTTGTCACTCATGCAGGCTGGTATAACCAGAATTTATAGTCTGGACCACGTGGGGCTCTGCAGCCTGAGCTATATCAGCCTGCATGGTCCATGATATGGGGGGCTCTGAAAGAGAGGGGCAGCAAAGCCTTCTTCTATCCTCCAAAGCCATTGTCTATACCATGGATAAGGGGCTCTTCCCCACCACCAGTGCCTAGGAGAAGGTGGAGACCCTGGGGGGTTCATGGTGGAATCTGGGGGTCCTTTTTAACAAGGTGACTAACCAATGCCTGCTGCTCCAATGTGAAATTACTATAGGGGCACTTATGCACATATCACCCATTTCCTCAAGCTAAATAACATTGAAACCACAACAAAAGTCCTTTAATGTTTCGAATTAACCATCAATACTTACCTTTAATGATCTCACACTAATATTCTCAGAAATCTTCCACGTCAATATCCCCTGGTTCTTGAACACACATGGAGGTATAAGACTCCCCCAACCAACAATCAGTCTGTGTACAAATGGAGGAAATTCAAGACCGTTGTTACCCAGCAGTGGTCAACCATCAAAGAGAACTGAAACTGCAAGGAGAGGTTTAAAAGGATCCCACGGTAACTTCTAAGCAACTGAAGACCTGTTTCACATTGGCATAGTGAGTAATAAGGACATCACATGGGCCAGGGCCGGATTTACCATAAGGCCCTATAGGCATGTGCCTACAGGCGCCTGATGATAGAAAGTTGGCTCTCTCCCCTCCCTTAGTGCCTCCCTTCCTTATTCCTAATGCAGAGTCCCGAGCAAAGAGTAAATGAGAGGTTACTCACCCTGCTCTCAGCATTCAACGGACTAGATCTCCCTCCAGTGGCATCATTAGCTACTTAATACTTGGGGGCACCTCTTGCTACCTAATGCTAAGGGGCACCTGTAGCTACCTATGATGGGCAAGGGAAGTAAGGAAAAAGCGACAGCTGGGCCAGCCAGCATAGTGGTGCAGTTCGGCGGGGGTTTGTAGGTTCATTGAGGGGGAAGTCTAGAGTGCCAGGACATCTGTGCCTATAGGGTCCTGTGAGGTAAATCCGGGCCTGACATGGACCTAGCTTGTGGTGAGGACATTATGTGGGCATAATGTGTAATGAGAACTATTGCATGGGCCTGATGTAGTGGGGGCATTAGGCCCAGTTCACATTAGCGTTCGCTGTCCGGATTCACCTGATCGGATCCGGACCATATACTGTACAAACGGAACGTACGTTCCACATAGCAATGCAAAGTCTATGCGGACGTTCACATGCGTACGTTCCGTACAGAACGGAGCCGGATCGGATCCGGACTCCGGACACTTTTCCAACATGCGCTATTTTTCGGGTCCTGATCATCCGGCCCTCGCACCCGGGCCAGATCCTGACCCGGACATGCGGCCATGCTGTGCAATGAGAAACGGACGTTTCTCATCACACTGGCAATAGGACCGGATGCTTCCAGCACCGGTCCTATGCCACTTGGGGGGCCCGGACTACACACTGGCATCCCCCATGCTTGCGGTGCCTTTCTGGCACTGCAATGTATCTAGTTCCGGCTACTTTATTGTAGCCGGAACTGATACATCCCGGATCCAGGGCCGGTTTAAGCAACAATGGGGCCCCAGGGCAAAATAAACCTGGGGGCCCCCCCAACATATACCCCGGAACAAAAATCGGCATTAGGGGACCTTTTTTGCAGCTGGTATAGTCAGGGTGTGAAGTCCCAATCGGTCAGAGCTCCACATTCTGGCTATCCCAGCATGCATGGGGGACAAGGGGTTAAAAAGTTTCAGGAGGGGGGACCCCACATAATTAAAAAATAAATAAAAAAATTCCCACACTCTAAACATAAAAAAAAATTGGGAAAATAGGAAAAAAATGCCAGGGATCTTCATACAGCCATATTGCGACTGCATAGCGATCCCTGGCCAAAGCATTGCGGCTGCGTATAGACCCCCTGGAAACCCTGTCAGGAAATGTATTGCTCTTTCTTTTTATACATGTAAAATTACACTACCGTTAGGGTTGCTACTAAAAGTGACATTTACCGCATTTAAAAATATACTTTTTTCCTTCTAAACTTTAAAATCGATTTTCTCAAAAACTATAAGGTCTTTTTGAAAAATTGTTTTTTCCTCTTATTCCTAATGATCTCCTTAACATATCCTGCAAATTTAGGGTTTCTAGTATTTAAGGTGGATTTGTTATTAACCATTAAAGTCGGCAGGTTTTTAAATGTGTTTTTTTTTTTCCTTTGAAACTTTAAAATCGATTTTCTCAAAAACTATAAGGCCGATTTGAAATTTTTTTTTCCTCTTGTAGCCACTGGGGGCCCCTACAAGCTCTGGGGCCCTGGGGCAGCTGCCTCCTCTGCCTTAATGGTAGCGCCGGCCCTGCCCGGATCCGCAACTTGTGGCAACTTGTGGCCACCGCAGAGACCTGTACGGTCTCTTTGCGGCCCCCGGACACTTGCGGACTCGAACCGCAAGTGTGAACGGGGGCCGGGCCTTAGATAGTGCGTGGTGTGGGGGCATTAGATTGTGTGTGGTAGGAGCATTAGATTGAGAGCCCCGCTGAGGGGCATGTTGCGATGGGATTGGTTCTATGCTTTTTGCAAACCATTGTTTAACATACATAAATGTGTAAAATATAAAGAACTATTCCATTTTAAGAAGCAGGCAGTAGAGATTTCCATAAGCCCGTCCACCACCTGCATAATATCATCTGGCAGTTGCATTGTGCAGCCCCACTTTGTTGTCGCCCAGACACGTTTTGTTTACTGTTTGTTGTTTGCACCCCGTTAATAATCTGCTCAGTTTTTCTGACGCTTTTGTCTCTCGGCGTTCTGTGTTTTTGTGTTTTCTGTGTCTTCCTCGTCTGTTGCCTAATGTAAGTTAATTATACCGGGAGCCAAGAGTATGAAAAGCGGATAAACGCCTTGATGAAGACTGACAGCTTAACAAGAAGACTGGAGACAAATCCGACACTGTTTCCAATATTATTGAAGTGTCAACGGCGGCAAGATTGGCACAACTCACAAGTCTAATTTCACCAGTTTGAAAATTATTCATCGCATTGTAGCGAATGTTTCTACATCGGCAGCTTTGACGCTTCTGACAAACAGCCAAACACTCAGGTACGGCACGTACACAGGGATTGTGTTTCCTTCCCAATGAATTGTAAAGTCATGTACATAGTCTTGTGATTCGTTCACCTCTGCTGTGCTGAGCTGCTGCACAGAGTGAGGGGGCTGGCAGTGCCTTCTGTAGCCTGCGGTATTATCATCTACTGTAGCTGGCTCTCCCAGAATCCTCTGCCACTGCTGCTGTGGTCACTGCTTTCAGAATCAGAAACTTGGTCCTGCCACAGAAGTAGTCTCTACCGCCTCCTATCCTGAAATGAGGCCCTTATTCAGTTTACTTTTTTCTCCTAGCTCATATTTTCACACCCTTCAATAAAATATTTTATAAACCACCAGCAAGCAGGAACATACTCAATCATTCTAATACTCAATCATTTTAATCGTACATTTTCACCAACTTTTTGGTACTTTTTCCACTGTGTTAAAAAGTTTAACTACTTGACTACTGAGGGTTAGTGTTGGGCGAACATCTAGATGTTCGGGTTCGGGCCGAACAGGCCGAACATGGCCGCGATGTTCGGGTGTTCGACCCGAACTCCGAACATAATGGAAGTCAATGGGGACCCGAACTTTTGTGCTTTGTAAAGCCTCCTTACATACTACATACCCCAAATTTACAGGGTATGTGCACCTTGGGAGTGGGTACAAGAGGAAAATTTTTTTTAGCAAAAAGAGCCTTTAGTTTTTGAGAAAATCGATTTTAAAGTTTCAAAGGGAAAACTGTCTTTTAAATGCGGGAAATGTATGTTTTCTTTGCACAGGTAGCATGCTTTTTGTCGGCATGCAGTCATAAATGTAATACATATAAGAGGTTCCAGGAAAAGGGACCGGTAACGCTAACCCAGCAGCAGCACACGTGATGGAACAAGAGGAGGGTGGCGCAGGAGGAGAAGGCCACGCTTTGAGACACAACAACCCAGGCCTTGCATGAGGACAAGAAGCGTGCGGATAGCAATTTGCATTTTGTCGCCATGCAGTCATAAATGTAATACAGATGAGAGGTTCAATAAACAGGGACCGGAAACGCTAACCCATCACAGATGTTCATTGTTCATGTTACTTGGTTGGGGTCCGGGAGTGTTGCGTAGTCGTTTCCAATCCAGGATTGATTCATTTTAATTTGAGTCAGACGGTCTGCATTTTCTGTGGAGAGGCGGATACGCCGCCGATCTGTGACGATGCCTCCGACAGCACTGAAACAGCGTTCCGACATAACGCTGGCTGCCGGGCAAGCCAGCACCTCTATTGCGTACATTGCCAGTTTGTGCCAGGTGTCTAGCTTCGATACCCAATAGTTGAAGGGTGCAGATGGATTGTTCAACACAGCTACGCCATCTGACATGTAGTCCTTGACCATCTTCTCCAGGCGATCGGTGTTGGAGGTGGATCTGCACGCTTGCTGTTCTGTGTGCTGCTGCATGGGTGTCAGAAAATGTTTCCACTCCAAGGACACTGCCGATACCATTCCCTTTTGGGCACTAGCTGCGGCTTGTGTTGTTTGCTGCCCTCCTGGTCGTCCTGGGTTTGCGGAAGTCAGTCTGTCGGCGTACAACTGGCTAGAGGAGGGGGAGGATGTCAATCTCCTCTCTAAAGTCTCCACAAGGGCCTGCTGGTATTCTTCCATTTTGACCTGTCTGGCTCTTTCTTCAAGCAGTTTTGGAACATTGTGTTTGTACCGTGGATCCAGAAGGGTATAAACCCAGTAATTGGTGTTGTCCAGAATGCGCACAATGCGTGGGTCGCGTTCAATGCAGTCCTAGGCCGAAGAGGTCATAGCCTAGGGTCACAAAACCTGTTTATTGGGCAATTTCAATGGTGGCGAGTCTGACGTACATAAATCGCAGCAATGGCCGTTAGCAACGTCTGAATCTCACGAAATGTCTCATGCAGGTAGAAGACATATTGTTAGACTTGGGCTCCAAAGATGGGTTCCCTACATCTCTGCAAACCAGAGTTACAGGGCTCCAAATTTGGTAAAATCCCCCATAGGCTTTCATTGGGCCTCCTATTTACAGTTCCAAAATCTCACATCTTTTCAAAGGGCAATTACTCAGCAGTGGCAAATTTTCTAGCATTGTAGGGACCCTTAGGGGGAACATGACTGGTGAGTTTCGGGCCCCTAGGCCGAAGAGGTCATAGCCTAGGGTCACAAAAACCTGTTTATTGGGGCTATTTCAATGGTAGTGATGGTGACGTACATAAATCGCAGCAATGGCCGTTAGCAAAGTCTGAATCTCACGAAATGTCTCATGCAGGTAGAAGACATATTGTTAGACTTGGATTCCAAAGATGGGGTCCCTACATCTCTGCAAACCAGAGTTACAGGGGTCCAAAATTGGTAAAATCCCCCATAGGATTTCATTGGCTCCCTATTTCACTTTTCAAAATCTCACATCTTTTCAAAGGGCAATGGCTCAGCAGTACCAAATTTTCTAGCATTGTAGGGACCCTTAGGGGGAACATGACTGGTGAGTTTCGGGCCCCTAGGCCGAAGAGGTCATAGCCTAGGGTCACAAAAACCTGTTTATTGGGGCTATTTCAATGGTAGTGATGGTGACGTACATAAATCGCAGCAATGGCCGTTAGCAAAGTCTGAATCTCATGAAATGTCTCATGCAGGTAGAAGACATATTGTTAGACTTGGATTCCAAAGATGGGGTCCCTACATCTCTGCAAACCAGAGTTACAGGGGTCCAAAATTGGTAAAATCCCCCATAGGATTTCATTGGCTCCCTATTTCACTTTCCAAAATCTCACATCTTTTCAAAGGGCAATGGCTCAGCAGTACCAAATTTTCTAGCATTGTAGGGACCCTTAGGGGGAACATGACTGGTGAGTTTCGGGCCCCTAGGCCGAAGAGGTCATAGCCTAGGGTCACAAAAACCTGTTTATTGGGGCTATTTCAATGGTAGTGATGGTGACGTACATAAATCGCAGCAATGGCCGTTAGCAAAGTCTGAATCTCACGAAATGTCTCATGCAGGAAGAAGACATATTGTTAGACTTGGATTCCAAAGATGGGGTCCCTACATCTCTGCAAACCAGAGTTACAGGGGTCCAAAATTGGTAAAATCCCCCATAGGATTTCATTGCCTCCCTATTTCACTTTCCAAAATCTCACATCTTTTCAAAGGGCAATGGCTCAGCAGTACCAAATTTTCTAGCATTGTAGGGACCCTTAGGGGGAACATGACTGGTGAGTTTCGGGCCCCTAGGCCGAAGAGGTCATAGCCTAGGGTCACAAAAACCTGTTTATTGGGGCTATTTCAATGGTAGTGATGGTGGCGTACATAAATCTCAGCCATGGCCGTTAGCAACGTCTGAATCTCACGAAATGTCTCATGTAGGTTGAAGACATATTGTTAGACTTAGATTCCAAAGATGGGGTCCCTACATCTCTGCAAACCAGAGTTACAGGGGTCCAAAATTGGTAAAATCCCCCATAGGCTTTCATTGGGCCTCCTATTTACCGTTCCAAAATCTCACACCATTTCAAAGGGCAATGGCTCAGCAGTGGCAAAACTCACCAGTCATGATCCCCCTAAGGGTCCCTACAATGCTAGAAAATTTGGTACTGCTGAGCCATTGCCCTTTGAAAAGATGTGAGATTTTGGAAAGTGAAATAGGGAGCCAATGAAATCCTATGGGGGATTTTACCAATTTTGGACCCCTGTAACTCTGGTTTGCAGAGATGTAGGGACCCCATCTTTGGAATCCAAGTCTAACAATATGTCTTCTACCTGCATGAGACATTTCGTGAGATTCAGACTTTACTAACGGCCATTGCTGCGATTTATGTACGTCACCATCACTACCATTGAAATAGCCCCAATAAACAGGTTTTTGTGACCCTAGGCTATGACCTCTTCGGCCTAGGGGCCCGAAACTCACCAGTCATGTTCCCCCTAAGGGTCCCTACAATGCTAGAAAATTTGCCACTGCTGAGCCATTGCCCTTTGAAAAGATGTGAGATTTTGGAAAGTGAAATAGGGAGCCAATGAAATCCTATGGGGGATTTTACCAATTTTGGACCCCTGTAACTCTGGTTTGCAGAGATGTAGGGACCCCATCTTTGGAATCCAAGTCTAACAATATGTCTTCTACCTGCATGAGACATTTCGTGAGATTCAGACTTTGCTAACGGCCATTGCTGCGATTTATGTACGTCACCAACACTACCATTGAAATAGCCCCAATAAACAGGTTTTTGTGACCCTAGGCTATGACCTCTTCGGCCTAGGGGCCCGAAACTCACCAGTCATGTTCCCCCTAAGGGTCCCTACAATGCTAGAAAATTTGGTACTGCTGAGCCATTGCCCTTTGAAAAGATGTGAGATTTTGGAAAGTGAAATAGGGAGCCAATGAAATCCTATGGGGGATTTTACCAATTTTGGACCCCTGTAACTCTGGTTTGCAGAGATGTAGGGACCCCATCTTTGGAATCCAAGTCTAACAATATGTCTTCTACCTGCATGAGACATTTCGTGAGATTCAGACTTTGCTAACGGCCATTGCTGCGATTTATGTACGTCACCATCACTACCATTGAAATAGCCCCAATAAACAGGTTTTTGTGACCCTAGGCTATGACCTCTTCGGCCTAGGGGCCCGAAACTCACCAGTCATGTTCCCCCTAAGGGTCCCTACAATGCTAGAAAATTTGCCACTGCTGAGCCATTGCCCTTTGAAAAGATGTGAGATTTTGGAAAGTGAAATAGGGAGCCAATGAAATCCTATGGGGGATTTTACCAATTTTGGACCCCTGTAACTCTGGTTTGCAGAGATGTAGGGACCCCATCTTTGGAATCCAAGTCTAACAATATGTCTTCTACCTGCATGAGACATTTCGTGAGATTCAGACTTTGCTAACGGCCATTGCTGCGATTTATGTACGTCACCATCACTACCATTGAAATAGCCCCAATAAACAGGTTTTTGTGACCCTAGGCTATGACCTCTTCGGCCTAGGGGCCCGAAACTCACCAGTCATGTTCCCCCTAAGGGTCCCTACAATGCTAGAAAATTTGGTACTGCTGAGCCATTGCCCTTTGAAAAGATGTGAGATTTTGGAAAGTGAAATAGGGAGCCAATGAAATCCTATGGGGGATTTTACCAATTTTGGACCCCTGTAACTCTGGTTTGCAGAGATGTAGGGACCCCATCTTTGGAATCCAAGTCTAACAATATGTCTTCTACCTGCATGAGACATTTCGTGAGATTCAGACTTTGCTAACGGCCATTGCTGCGATTTATGTACGTCACCATCACTACCATTGAAATAGCCCCAATAAACAGGTTTTTGTGACCCTAGGCTATGACCTCTTCGGCCTAGGGGCCCGAAACTCACCAGTCATGTTCCCCCTAAGGGTCCCTACAATGCTAGAAAATTTGCCACTGCTGAGCCATTGCCCTTTGAAAAGATGTGAGATTTTGGAAAGTGAAATAGGGAGCCAATGAAATCCTATGGGGGATTTTACCAATTTTGGACCCCTGTAACTCTGGTTTGCAGAGATGTAGGGACCCCATCTTTGGAATCCAAGTCTAACAATATGTCTTCTACCTGCATGAGACATTTCGTGAGATTCAGACTTTGCTAACGGCCATTGCTGCGATTTATGTACGTCACCATCACTACCATTGAAATAGCCCCAATAAACAGGTTTTTGTGACCCTAGGCTATGACCTCTTCGGCCTAGGGGCCCGAACTGAGAGGTTGTGCGTACCAGAGCTCCTGTGGACTTCCAGACCCTATTGCTGGCTTATTCCTGGCCCAGCTTGAGAGGAGGTTTTCTGGGTACTTTGGACTACTAGAGGTCCCTGCTCAGGCCTGGCCTGCAGGGGCCTCCCTACTTCTAACCGGCTGCTTCCAGCCATGGAGCAGCCGGCTCATACCCCCCCTGACCTGTCTTACCTAGGGGAAGGGGGAAGCGCTAATGGAGGTAAGCCTGGAGATATCGTGGCAGATGTGGTGACGTGGAACCGGCTGATAAAGTTCCATACCGACCAGTACGAGCAACTTTGTCTGCAATTGAAACAGAGGATCCACCGCTTTGGAGTCCGTTGGAGACCTGAATTCCTCCTAGATGATCCTGCGACTGCGGAACTAAAGAAAAAGGTTGAGGATCAGTGGAGAGTGGTGTCCGATTTAGAGAGGAAAGGTGGTCCTTTTCGTGAGACCCGTCAGAACACGGCCAGGTTCCGCCTGATGACTGTAGAAGCAGTGGTGAAAGGTGCAGTGAGCGGTATCAGACCAACATCTGTGAGACCTGCGACTTCCCAAGCCATAAGCCCTGCGAAAAAGGTAAAACCCATTAATACCCAAGACAGGCGGGTGGTGGAGAAGAGTAAAGCAGTTGTGAAAAAGAAAAGTAGTGAAGGTGCTGAGCCAGTAATCACTAAACTAAATACAGATGTGTGCACGAAAGATGATAATGAATCAGTGGAAAAACTTGAATCATGTGTGGAGGAACCAAATCAAAGTTCAAAAATGAGTGATGACAACATGCCTAAAAAGGTGGAAATCAGTGAATCCAGTGTAAAAGATAAGGAATGCAGCATGGAAACGGAGAAAGTTGAGCCAGATGTGCCCAAAACAAAAAATGAACGTTTTCCGGCAGAACCAGATGAGCCAGATGCTTTTCCTGACTCCCAGTCTGATATGGAGGCACTGGAAGAATCTGAAGCCTCACAGCAGGCAAATGAGGGATTCTCACAAACCTCAGGCAAACCACCTCCAAAAGCAAAGAAGAGAAAGAGGAGGAACGGTGGAGCAGTCAGAAGAAAGACCTACTATGTTCGCAAGTCTGTGAACATAGTGAGGCAGCGCGCAGCAGAGTTTGCCAGCGTGGCAGTGGCTGGAAGGGCGCCGGCGCAGACCGGAAGTGACGTCAGCGGTACTTCCGGTTGCGCTCCGGCGAGTTTGGCGTGCGTTCCAGCACGTCTGCATGGCGCTCCGGAAAGCTCAGTGTGTACACCAGAGGGGAAACATCCTGTGAAGCCCGCAGGCAGCGCGGAGGCACCTGGGAGGGAGAGAAAGGAGGCAGAGAGCAAAGGAATCCCCCTGGCAAAAGAGCAGAAGCCTATCATCGGAGGAACAGTCGCAGAGCGGCATGAACCAGGAGAGGAAAAAGTTTCTGGGACGGAATGCACAGAAACCGCAGGTGAAAAACGGCATTTACTGCCTGAGGGGGAGGAAAGGAATGAAGAGTGTGATTCAGCTAATCCAACCAGCACTGCAGTTCAGCCTTGTGAAAGGAAAGAACAAGATGGGACTGGTGTTTCAACACAGCAGGAGAGGAATGCAGCAATGGAGGTGAGCAGTAACAACAATGTGGAACTTGCAAATGCTGGGTCTGAGACCAAGACTAAAAGTATATGCAGTAGTGATGGCAATACTAGTGTGCAACCTCATAGTGAAAAAGATATTTCATGCAGTAATGTTGTTGGTGATTCTATAGTCAACCAGGAACTTTTGTATTCTGATTCTAACCCTCAATTACCAGTTGTAAAGGTTAACACTATTTTTGGAGATGTAAATGTGATAAATGCTGAAAATAAGGGAATGATGATTGTAACTTCTGAGGCTTTGGAAACAGGCGACACGGGTGTGCAAACCCAGGAGTGTGATGGTAGTGATGGGTCTGTGGTGTTTAAGCCAGAGAGCTTAGGAACCAAAATAATTGGTGATTTCATAGCAGGAGAAAGGCGATATGTCATTGAATCAAATATGATGTATATTTTAGAAGTCAAAACATGTAAGCTTTTAGACTTCATTCCGATACAGGATGATATTAACCTAGGCAGAATTGAGTCTGCAGGTCAGGGTAATACAAACATTGGTATACAGTCAAAGTTTTTTGCAGGAGAAAAGCTTTTCCTAATACGAAATGAAGTTTTGTTTTGCTATGACAAAAAAGGGAATGAAATCCTAATGGAAGTTATTAATGGTACGGGTGAATGTCACCCATCTGTTCGGACGTCAGCCGGCTCATCTTCCGTCCCTGAGCTAGCTTCCATCTCAAGGGGGGGTGACAGTTCATTACCCATTCCAGGGCCAGCGACTCGAGCACCCGTTGCTCCATCCTATGCACAGGCGACAGGTCAAATGGGTGGGGGACGGGTCGGTGGCAGGAGAATACCCGCTCCCTTGAAGCAGGGGGAGGATGCACCTGTGGCTGGGGGGAGACGGAACGTGGTCCGTCTGAAATGGACAGGGGAGTCTCGGATTCCTAATAAACAAGACTTCGTTCGTCTCCTCCTAGGCACGGGTGTAAAGGCCCAGGACCTATATGCCATCATTGCTCCTGGTGACCCCCCTGAGTACTACGATGTTAGCTTTCTTACATCAGGGGGTCAAGAGTTTTTTATTGAAGAGAAAGAAAAGAGAAGAGCGGAATGGAAACATTTCACAGCTTCTTACATTTCCGGACAACCCCTGGTGAGGAGGGCTAACATCGTGGTAACAAATGAATCCATTCCAGTGCAGGACATTGTCCTCTGGCTCTCTCACTACGTTGATGTGGTGTCCCCTCCTCAGAAGGTCCTGGATGACCTGGATATCTGGTGGGGTGGGTATGAGGTACAAATTAAAATGAAATATAAAAACGGCATTTACTTGCATGTTCCCCGTACAGCATTGCTAGGTAGAGACAAAATTACAGTTTTTTATCCGGGTCAGCCCAGGATCTGTAATCGTTGTGGAGGGAGGGGACATTACAGTTATGGGTGCAAGCAACCACGTTGCGGTTTGTGCCAGGAGTTCGGACATGATGCAAAGGATTGTAACAACATTAAATGTAATTTGTGCCACAGTTTTGGTCATCCGTATAGTATATGTCCGAACTCCTGGGCAAACCTGCCCGAGTCAGTAAAAGAGGCCTTGCTAACGAAGATGGAAGAGGAGGGTATACAGTCTTACGCTTCCAACCTACCCTTGGTGTTACCCTCCCAGTCTGTTTCTACCCAGTCAAATCCTCAGTCTTCTGTGTCAGTCTCTGTTACCAGTGTGTCAAATCCCATGTCTGAATCCCAGAAAGATCTCGGGGCTGTGCCCTCTTCTGATAAGACACCATCTGGCAAGGCCTCTGAAACATCATGGCAGGTAGTGAAGAGAGTCAGGGGAAAGCGCCGTACTGTGAATGTGACCGAGGGAGCGGGTGCTTTCCCTGAGCAGACCGATTTTCAGGATGTTAAGAATCCAGGGGGTAGTTCTCCTTCTGGGAGACCCAAAAAGAGGTTTCTTGGGGGACCTCGGGGTGTATCAGGGGGGGTTTCCGATTCCCAATCACCTGGGAGTGGTCCTCAGACTGCTCTCGATCCTTCCCCAATCCTTCTCCCTTCCCCTCCCCTCCCCGCCGATCCTTCCCTTTCCTCAGACCCCTGTCCACCTTCTTCACCTGATAAAACCCCTAAACCCGTGGAACTTACATCCCAACCTTCCACTTCTGGAGTTCTCTCCTCATCAAGGGGACGGGAAAAAAAGGCGATTGATGTGGAGTCTCTCCATCCGGATGATCTACGTTATCTGGAGGAGAGACTGTACAGTAAAAAGAAACATAAATTCAAAACACTGAAAGACAGACGGGTTCAGAAGCAGAGTGAAGTGGCGGCCAAAAGGTTGGTCCGTCAACTAGCAAATAGGTTCATGGCCTTGAGTGAGGAGCAGGAAGAGTCGCCCTCTGGAGAGAGTATGGAGGAGGGTGATGCTGAACAGGAGAACACTTCCTAATGTTGTCTACATGTTTTGTATCTCTTTTATTTTTTGTCCTGTGTGGAGTAAGCTGGAATGAAACTATCTCAATTACTCAAATGGCTGTTCCCCCACCACTTAAATTGGCGACTATTAATGTTGCCAGTATTAAATCAGTAAGAGCTCGTAACCTGGCCTTATTTTTTCTCAGTAGTTTTGATGCTGACATTTTGTTTTTGCAGGAGACTAGGCTCACCTCCTTGGCCGATATCCATCTGGCCAGGAGGGACTGGAGATCTGGTCCGAGCTATTGGTCTCTTGCGGCCGAGCCTTACAGTGGTGTGGCAGTGCTTTTCAGAACTGAGATGGTAACTTGCCGGCGAGTAATTGAGGTGGAGATGGGGAGATGTCTGGTCCTAGACGTTGTTGTGAGAGGACAGAACCTCAGGTTAATTAATGTTTATGCACCTCAGACTTATTGGGAGAGGAGACGTCTTTTCACAGCGATCAGGCCGTACCTTTTTACGACGCAACCGATTGTGTTTGGTGGTGATTTTAACACCATTGTTAGGGTAATGGACAGGGAAGGTACCAACACTCGGTTGCGTCCTGATAGCGTTTTCTTAAATAAGATAGTTAAAGAGGCGGGTCTGGTGGATGTTCATGTTCAGCATTCACCAGACCTCACTGGGTTCACTTTTCCACGACCAGGGAGACAGAGTAGAATAGATAGATTTTTTGTTACAGAAAATTGCACTGCTTCAGCCCCTAGG
Organism: Hyperolius riggenbachi; assembly: GCF_040937935.1. Taxonomy (NCBI): domain Eukaryota; kingdom Metazoa; phylum Chordata; class Amphibia; order Anura; family Hyperoliidae; genus Hyperolius; species Hyperolius riggenbachi. The sequence goes on along the minus strand of NC_090653.1, from coordinate 14,024,940 downwards.
GTCCAGGCAGTGGAATTCTCGGATCACTGTATTCTATCGGTGGATCTGGGTGCGTCCTGTGCTCCTCCCAGGGGTAGGGGTACCTGGAAGTTAAATTCGTCCCTGCTGTTGGAAGAGAATGTGAGACAGTCTGTTGAGGAATTTTTTCAGGCACAGATCACTATCCTGGAATGCTTCGACAACAGGTCAGAGTGGTGGGAGGTGGTCAAAAGTCGTGTCATCAGACTTTTCAAGGGCCTAGCCAGGAAGAAACAGATTGGTAGAAATATTGCTTACCAGCAACTGAGAAGAAAGCTTGAGATCCTTGTCTCGGAGAACGGAGATCAGGGGGAGATCTCTGAGGTCAAGGCCCAACTCAAGCAACAGCAATATGACCGTCTGACCTCTCTGTATTTAGAGAGGGATTATGGCAAATACCACTCGCCTGATCCCTATCAGAACTGCAGACAAGGTGCAGCCCTTAAAACGGTTACTGGGCTCAGAGATGGATCGGGTTCTGTGGAAAAATCCAGGCACGGAATCTTATCCATCGCTAGAGATTTTTATGCTGATTTGCTTGGGAGCAAGCCGATTGACCAGGCAGGAATGGAGACCTTTCTAGTCTCAACTCCAGGTCTGGGGAATGCAGATGTTTCTGACATAAGCCTGACAGAAGCAATCACCGCTGAAGAAGTAGTGAGAGCCATTGATAGTCTCACGCCCAAAAAGTCTCCGGGTCCAGATGGTCTGACAGCCGAGTTTTACAAAGCTTTCAAGATCTTTCTGGCACCTCAATTGGCAGATATGTTTAATCAGTGTCTTGCTGAAGGTGACTTACCACCCTCCATGAGAAAGTCAGCGGTCATTCTCCTGTCTAAAGGCAAAGATCCTGAGATGATTGAGAACTGGCGTCCCATCAGCCTTCTCAACATCGACAGAAAAATTCTGGCAAAAATATTATTCTGGCGTCTATCCCAGGTGACATCCCTGCTTTCCCACCACCAGCACTGCTCGATTTCAGGTAGAGGCACTTTCTCAGCACTTTTGTCTGTCCGGGAAGTCCTGGAACGATGCAGGGCTGAGGGTTGGGGAAAGTACTTGCTGGCATTGGATCAGTCTAAGGCTTTTGATCGTGTCAACCATGAGTACTTATGGCGACTACTTTGTGTGTATGGCCTACAGGAAAGGTTTGTTGATTGGCTTCGCATTTTGTACAAAGAGGCGGAGAGTTTCATGCTTATAAATGGCTGGGTTGGCGAATCTTTCAAGGTTCGTTCTGGAGTGCGTCAGGGGTGTCCGCTGAGCTCCCTCCTGTACGTATTCGCGATCGACCCCTTTGTAAGAAGGCTAGAGAGCGGTGCGCTCAGTGGAGTTCCTGTGGGCATTTCTGATGTGCCTCCCCTAAAGGTTGTGGCCTATGCCGATGATGTGACGGTGATAGTTTCTGGGACAGAGGAGGCGGAGGTAGTGGTCTCGGAGATTGCACTGTACTCAAAGGCATCAGGGTCACAAGTCAATCCAGACAAGTGTGAAATTTTCTGGATGGGGAACGATGGTGAGAGCTTCGAGCTTCCTGGCTCCTTTCCCGTGCCTCAACAGAAAATCAAGATTCTTGGCATCGAATTTGGTCCTGGCGATTACGGCCATCAAAATTGGGTGTGTAGGCTAGATGATGTCGACGCCAAAGTAACACGCTGGAAGAATTGGTCTTTGACCTTCAGGGAAAAGGTGGACCTGATCAAGAGTCATCTGGTTCCAATATTGCTTTACGTCAGCTATGTCGCAATTTTGCCCCAATCTCTGTACACGAGGATCTGTGGTTTGTTTTTTCAGATGCTCTGGGGAAACAGATTAAACATTATGCGCAGGAACATCACCTACAAAACCAGACGGGAAGGTGGCCTAGACATGGTCAATCCAATTGTTTTCTTTTCTCTGCTGTTTATTAAACACAATCTTGGTAGTATGCTTGCAGAGGACCCACCTGGTTGGGTAGGCATTTTCCGGGCATGGTTTGGGACTTCGCTCACAAGTTGGGAAAGCGGTGGCTCAGTGAAAAGTCTGGGGTCTCGTCAGGACTATCTCCCGGTCTATGTTGTCACGTGTTTGAAAAAATTGAGACAGTGGGGTTTGACGGTGGAGGATATCAGATCGGTCGGGAGGCGTGACCTAACGAAACGAGTGATAGATTCTCATTTTCATGTCTCACTGGACTTAAGAGACTGCCCAGGCGTGCAATTGGAAGAGGGTTTGAGGATGATTAACTCCCCACGCATTCCGAATAAATTGTGGGATATTGCTTGGCTTTCCTTCCATGGCAAGCTCTATGTTAGGAACAATGTTAAGTACTTGAATGTGGATACACGTGGATGTCCTCGTGAGGAGTGTGGTGGTGTCGAGGAATCCATGGACCACTTTTTGCTTCATTGTCCCTTTAATATAGAGGTGTGTAAACAGGTGGGTGGGATCCTAGGTATCCCCTTTCTGGAGCGTCTGAGTTACGCTGAGTGGGCATATGGAGTTTTCAGGTCTTACCAGGGTTATGATTTATGCACTTTATATTTAGTTAGCTTAGCCATTAGACAGCACACATGGTTGGCACGGTGTCAGTTAATTATTAGACAAAAATCCATCCCTGTCCAGGTGGTGGTGAACAATGTTCTTGGTGAGGTGTCCAGGATTCGGTGCTCGGAGAGGCGTAGGTTGGGCAGGAGTGCTTGGATTCTTGCTTGGCAGAATGTCAGGCCTCCTTAGCTCATCCATGTCTCTCCTGGGTGGGCTTTCTATCTCCTTAACTCACCCTGCTTAGATTTTGATTATTTTCTCAATATTTTTATGTTCGGCCGCAGACATAACTGAAGTCTTCCCTCCAGCTTACTTGGGGGTTCTTTGTTTTGTCTTGTTACAGTTTTGATTATTTCTGTCTCGTGTGTGTTATCCCTCCTGGTGTGAGTGGGTTGCTGCATGACTATGTCTGGTTATATGTCTGGTGTTTGGTCACCAGTGGGTTGGTGTAGGGTGGCGGTTTATGTCGTCTAGTCTTGCGTCGTATAAATGTAGCAAATGCATGGTTCTCCTGTTTCAGGATTTATGCTTCCTTGTGGATGTCCTTTTGGACATAGGATTGTTTTTGGAAATATTTGTTTGCGATATGAAAAGTTGGTTCTTATGTTGGGCGTAAAAGTCCCTTTGTATATAAGAGAATATGCGAAAATGCATTATAGTCAATTTTGACTTTATGAGTTTTTGTACATATTTTTGTGTAAAAGGTTTATGTTTATTCAGATGTATGTAATTCTTTGATTTGTGTGGTCATTTTTGGTCACTATATTTTCATTTATATTATTTATTGTACTGTAAATTTGTATATATTTTTACAATAAAAATCACCATTGAAATAGCCCCAATAAACAGGTTTTTGTGACCCTAGGCTATGACCTCTTCGGCCTAGGGGCCCGAAACTCACCAGTCATGTTCCCCCTAAGGGTCCCTACAATGCTAGAAAATTTGCCACTGCTGAGCCATTGCCCTTTGAAAAGATGTGAGATTTTGGAAAGTGAAATAGGGAGCCAATGAAATCCTATGGGGGATTTTACCAATTTTGGACCCCTGTAACTCTGGTTTGCAGAGATGTAGGGACCCCATCTTTGGAATCCAAGTCTAACAATATGTCTTCTACCTGCATGAGACATTTCGTGAGATTCAGACTTTGCTAACGGCCATTGCTGCGATTTATGTACGTCACCATCACTACCATTGAAATAGCCCCAATAAACAGGTTTTTGTGACCCTAGGCTATGACCTCTTCGGCCTAGGGGCCCGAAACTCACCAGTCATGTTCCCCCTAAGGGTCCCTACAATGCTAGAAAATTTGCCACTGCTGAGTAATTGCCCTTTGAAAAGATGTGAGATTTTGGAACTGTAAATAGGAGGCCCAATGAAAGCCTATGGGGGATTTTACCAAATTTGGAGCCCTGTAACTCTGGTTTGCAGAGATGTAGGGAACCCATCTTTGGAGCCCAAGTCTAACAATATGTCTTCTACCTGCATGAGACATTTCGTGAGATTCAGACGTTGCTAACGGCCATTGCTGCGATTTATGTACGTCAGACTCGCCACCATTGAAATTGCCCAATAAACAGGTTTTGTGACCCTAGGCTATGACCTCTTCGGCCTAGGACTGCATTGAACGCGACCCACGCATTGTGCGCATTCTGGACAACACCAATTACTGGGTTTATACCCTTCTGGATCCACGGTACAAACACAATGTTCCAAAACTGCTTGAAGAAAGAGCCAGACAGGTCAAAATGGAAGAATACCAGCAGGCCCTTGTGGAGACTTTAGAGAGGAGATTGACATCCTCCCCCTCCTCTAGCCAGTTGTACGCCGACAGACTGACTTCCGCAAACCCAGGACGACCAGGAGGGCAGCAAACAACACAAGCCGCAGCTAGTGCTCAAAAGGGAATGGTATCGGCAGTGTCCTTGGAGTGGGAAAATTTTCTGACACCCATGCAGCAGCACACAGAACAGCAAGCGTGCAGATCCACCTCCAACACCGATCGCCTGGAGAAGATGGTCAAGGACTACATGTCAGATGGCGTAGCTGTGTTGAACAATCCATCTGCACCCTTCAACTATTGGGTATCGAAGCTAGACACCTGGCACAAACTGGCAATGTACGCAATAGAGGTGCTGGCTTGCCCGGCAGCCAGCGTTATGTCGGAACGCTGTTTCAGTGCTGCCGGAGGCATCGTCACAGATCGGCGGCGTATCCGCCTCTCCACAGAAAATGCAGACCGTCTGACTCAAATTAAAATGAATCAATCCTGGATTGGAAACGACTACGCAACACTCCCGGACCCCAACCAAGTAACATGAACAATGAACATCTGTGATGGGTTAGCGTTTCCGGTCCCTGTTTATTGAACCTCTCATCTGTATTACATTTATGACTGCATGGCGACAAAATGCAAATTGCTATCCCCACGCTTCTTGTCCTCATGCAAGGCCTGGGTTGTTGTGTCTCAAAGCGTGGCCTTCTCCTCCTGCGCCACCCTCCTCTTGTTCCATCACGTGTGCTGCTGCTGGGTTAGCGTTACCGGTCCCTTTTCCTGGAACCTCTTATATGTATTACATTTATGACTGCATGCCGACAAAAAGCATGTTACCTGTGCAAAGAAAACAGACATTTCCCGCATTTAAAAGACAGTTTTCCCTTTGAAACTTTAAAATCGATTTTCTCAAAAACTATAAGCTCTTTTTGCTAAATTTTTTCCCCTCTTGTACCCACTCCCAAGGTGCACATACCCTGTAAATTTGGGGTATGTAGCATGTAAGGAGGCTTTACAAAGCACGAAAGTTCGGGTCCCCATTGACTTCCATTATGTTCGGAGTTCGGCCATGTTCGGCCCGAACCCGAACATCTAGATGTTCGCCCAACACTACACGTGACCCGTTCGGCCAATCACAGCGCTAGCCGAACGTTCGGGTAACGTTCGGCCATGCGCTCTTAGTTCGGCCATATGGCCGAACAGTTTGGCCGAACACCATCAGGTGTTCGGCCGAACCCGAACATCACCCGAACAGGGTGATGTTCTGCAGAACCCGAACAGTGGCGAACACTGTTCGCCCAACACTACTGAGGGTTTTAACCCCTTTAGGATCAGAGCACAGGCGTCAGCACTCCTCCCATTCTTTTGCCAATAACTTAATCACAACTTATCACAATGACTTGATCTATATCTTGTTTTTTTCGCCACTAATTAGGCTTTCTTTGGGAGGTACATTATGCTAAAAATTATTTTATCCTAAACACATTTTAATTGAAATAATAAGAAAAAAAATGGGAAAAAATCATTATTTCTCAGTTTTCGGCCATTATAGTGTTAAAATAAAACGTTTAACTATGGATAAAAACCACACATTTTATTTGCCTGTTTGGCGCAACACTTAAAATATAGCACCGATATTTTTTTTCGTAAAAAAAGGTGCATTTTTTCAGTTTTGTGTCTATCACTTATTTTAAGCCCGCAAATTTAAAAGAAAAATCACAGTTCTATACCCTCTTCACATAGCAATTAAAAAAGTTTAGTCCCTAAAGTTTTTTTAATGTAAATGGTATATATATACTGGAGGGAAATAGTTAATTTTAGATGTAAATGTAGGTATTTTTACTGACTAAAATGTTTTTTTATATATTTTTTCTATTTGGACACAAGATGTCCTCAGTCATTACTTCCGATTCACATCACGTAAGGACGTGAATCGAAAGTAATGCGTGCATAGTAGTAACAGGAAGATACAATGAATGTAGGCGTCGCATAGACGCCGGCATTCATTGAATCGGGGACTTAGATTAATGAATGGGAACTGCATTCCCATTTATTCAAGTTCCCGCTAACTGGCGGTAACCGACGGCCCACCCGCTCCCATTGACTAACTGACTTCAGGTGACATTTCCATGGGCGTGATTATACTGCACCTGGTGCAGTAAGTAGTTGAAGTGATCCCGAGCCGAAGCTCTGGATCAAAATCAGATACTTACCTAAAGAGAGGGAAGCCCCAGGCTCCTATTGAGGCTTCTCTTGGTGGTCTTTTGTCCCCCGTTGCTGAGCACGGCTCCCTTCCACATAGGAGCCATGCAGCTCTTCTTCCAGAAGCGTGGCCACGCAGTAGCTGTGCGAGTCCGCCCGGGCATGCGACGTACCATGGAGCCCGCAGCTCCTGCTTACTAAGCATGCGTGGTCAGGCAGGGTCGTTATTGCGTGGCCACGCTGGAGGAAGAAAAGATGCACATCCCCTAAATGATTAGTATTTGTCTAGTCGCTAATCTTCTGGAGGCTGTGCTCAGCCACGGGGGGCAGCAGACCACCAAGGGAAGTCTCAATAGGATCCTGAGGCCTCCCTCTCTTTAGATAAGTATCTCATTTTGTACCCGAGCTTTAGCTCATGTACTCTTTAGACAGGAGATGTGAACGTATCTCCTAGGAGAAAATGTGGAAGATAAAGTGAATTGACTATGAGCCATTGGACCATATCCTATGAACTTTTCTCCTGAGTTTTGAGTTTTTATCCAAGGAGATATTTTTTCCATGTTCTCTAAAGAATAACTTCAGCACTTAGTAATTAGAAAAAAGATACTAAAAAGTAGGTAAAAAGATAATATCAAGCTCATTTCTTGCTTGGTGGGAGCCTTAAAATAATTTTATTAATAACATTGATAAGATATGTGCTCCAATTAGTTTGATGCACAAAAGGCCGGTAACTTTGCACATCATGCGGCAATGTCACTGGCCTGTACTGAACCTAGTAATGCTCATTGCGTTGATAGCGCAATAGGGTTACCATAGCAACATGTGTAAACAGTGTACGCGCAGTGCGAGGATAGCGTAGCGCGCGCTACTCTACTGCCATACCACATGAACATTGTTTATGCACGTTACTATGGTAACACTCTCACGCTATCGGCGCAACAAGTGTTTCTAGGTTCAGTACAGGCCGGTAACAATCCTGCACGGTGTGCAATGTTACATGAATGCCTTTTCTGCATCAACCCCAAAGTCTCTTACTACTCCTTAGAAACTACTACTTCTAGTCTAATGTTCGGAAAAAAGGGCTTTCATCCTCTGCTCATCTGAGGCAGGGCCGGGCCGAGGGAAAGGCTTGAGCGGCTCCAACCTCTGGACGCAGAGATTTGAGGGCGCAGCACTATTTACCCGCCACTATTAACCCACCTTCCACATGCCCACCCCAAGTGCCCTGTCCCCTGGCCGTGGTAATGGCACGGTCGCAACTCGCGAGTGCAGGGATTTCTGCTAAGCCACACTGCAGTGTCTCCATTATCTGTGACTCGTCCAGCCCTATGCTTATCCAAAATTCTGTAGGCAGAACCTCTTCATGCAATGCTCTAAAACAATGACCACTTGGCCAGTAGTAGGCAGGTACAAGGTTTGGCCAGCTCACCGGATTCTTTCACAAGCCGTAGTTTATTCCATTATCACCGAATATTCTGACAATTGTTTAAGGACAAATAAATGTACCCATTTATCAAAGCAAGGCATCAGTGGTTGGACATTAGACTATGTCTATGGTAGGATTAGATTGTGAGCTCCTCTGAGGACAGTCAGTGGCATGACTATGTACTCTGTAATGTGCTGCAGAAGATGTCAGTGCTATATAAATACATAATAATAATATAGTAGGACATTAGACTATGGCTATGGTAGGATTAGATTGTGAGCTCCTCTGAGGACAGTCAGTGACATGACTATGTACTCTGTACAGTGCTGCAGGAGATGTCAGTGCTATATAAATACATAATAATAATATGGTAGGACATTACACTATGACTATGGTAAGATTAGATTGTGAGCTCCTCTGAGGACCGTTAGTGACATGACTATGTACTCTGTAAAGTGCTGCAGAGGTTCCCAGCAAATACATAATGATACATTTTATTAAATAAGCCCAAAAAATTGGAACAATTTGGTTGCATGATGTGTGGCCACCTTAAGACAGGCCGGATATGTGAGCCAGCACTGCCCTGCTCTGTGCAGCAGCTGGGAAGGGATAGAGTCCTCCTGAAGGCGGATGTTCTTTATGACATGTGAAATGGAACGAGGCTTCTCTTATGGAACATTGGACTCCGGAGTACTCAGTGAGTAAATGTCTGGAATGGAAAATCAATAAGCTATTAAACAATCCAGTTTTTCCTCTCTATATTATGATTGCATTACTGTCTCTATGCGTCTTGCTGACCGCATGGACAGAGCCGGAGGCTGGAGAACATGACATTGGTGTGCAATACAAACAGAGCACCAGCAGGGGCAGCATGCAGGCAGCATTGTCGTGGAGCAGACATAATTATTTAAAGAGACACTGAAGCAAAAAAAATATATATGATATCATGATTTGTATGTGTAGTACAGCTAAGAAATATAACATTAGGAGCGGAGACATGCGTCTAATATTGTTTCCAGTACAGGAAGAGTTAAGAAACTCCAGTTGTTATCTATGCAAAATAGCCATTGAGCTCCACAACTTTCGAAGTCGCAGAGAGCTCTGTCTTCTGATGCTTATAATCTCAACTGTCAGTCACTGTATTTTGTTTTTCTCTCCAGCGGACAGGTCAATAGTTTACTGGCCTGCTCTGTAAAATCATTTAGGATGCTGAGTAGTGTGTAAACTGCAAATATTAGAGAATGATGCAATGTTATAAAAAACACTCTTTAACTGAAAATAAAAATATGAGAATACGTATTTTCTTTGCTACTAATCTTCTAGTAATTATCGGTACTACACAACCAGTTCATTATATCATATTTTTTTTTTCACTTCAGTGTCTCTTTAAAGGGACTTTACAATTAAGCAGAAATAAGTGGCGTTTACAGTTCTAGTTCATGACAGGTGCTAATAATGCATTTTCTGGAACTATATTTATATTACAACTGCATTTCTTTAAATAGTGGCTAACTTTGCAAAAACCTGTTGCAAGAGTTCACAGACCCCCATCTCCTTAGTGGTGACACCCAGGCTCCTCCCCTCGGAGTCCAGCCCCCTGCTGTTATATGTGACCTCCTTGGGGCTGAAGCAGGTATACTGACTCACAATCCCGATCATTGCTCCCTCATAGCTCATTCGGCGGGACTCTTTGGGAGCCCTGTCCCTCTGTCTCTCTTTCCTCCTTATTTGTCCCTCTTTTAGGAACTTGTCCCTCTTTCTATATAAATATATATAGATCTCAACTAAAACATGTGTTTGACTCTAACTTTATTCCCATCCTTAACCCATTCAGGTTCCGTGGTTTTCACGTGAGAAATGTTCACCTCCCATTCATTAGCCTATAACTTTATCACTACTTATCACAATAAACTGATCTATATCTTGTTTTTTCCGCCACCAATTAGGCTTTCTTTGGGGGTACATTTTGCTAAGCGCCACTTTACTGTAAATGCATTTTAACAGGAAGAATAAGAAAAAAATGGAAAAATTCATTATTTCTCAGTTTTCAGCCATTATAGTTTTAAAATAATACATGCCTCCATAACTCACGTATTGTATTTGCCCATATGTCCCGGTTATTACACCGTTAAAATTATGTCCCTATCACAATGTATGGCGACAATATTGTATTTGGAAATAAAGGTGCATTTTTCCATTTTGCATCTATCACTATTAACAAGTTTAAAATAAAAAAAATATAGAAATATTTCATCTTTACATTGATATTTAAAAAGTTTAGACCCTTAGGTAAATATTTACATGTTTTTTTTTTTTTTTATTGTAATGGGTTTTTTTTTTTATAGCAAACATTTTATTTGGGTAGTTTTGGGAGGGTGGGAGGTAAACAATAGAATTATAATGTAAAGGTGTGCTCATTTTAATTTATCTTTATTTTCAGTTGTAGTATTACTTTTTGGCCACAAGATGGCGGCCATGAGTTTGTTTACATGACGTCACTCTAAGCGTAACACACGCTTAGAGTGACACATCGGGGAGGGAACGGCCAGAAAAGGCGCAGCTTCCGAGAGAAGCTGTCGCTTTTTCAGCGGGGGAGAGGAATCAGTGATCGGGCACCATAGCCCGATACATTGATTCCCTGGCTACCGAATCCGCGGCCGGGAGTGCGCGTGCACGCACGCGATCGGCCGCGGGAGCGCGCATGGTTCCTGGACGTAGTTTCTACGTCCAGGAACCAAAATAGGTTAAATTGATAAATTACTAATTGTAAAATGTCACTATGAAGGAAAATGAACCAGGATAGAAAGGACCAGTGTGGTCTGAATTATAAACAACATATTTTTCTTATGAAATCTTTATGATATGCATGACTAGGGGTGTGGCGGGGCGTGATCAGGGGTGTGGCAGGGGCGGGGCTTAAGTGTCCCTCTTTCTCATCTCAAAAAGTTGGGTGGTATGATCCCGATGACCATCTTGTCTTCTTCAAACTCTACAAATGGCATTTCCTGCACCTGCCATTTGTTTTTTTCAACTCTTAGGCCTCTTTCACACTAGGTGCTCCGTGTGTTTTGGCAGATCGCTCCTAGATTGCATTCAGAAAGGTAACAGTAAGTCTATTTAACTTTCATGCTAGCTTTCACATTTGATGAAGCGTTCCAGAGCGTTAACTTGTAACACATCTGGGAGCTTCGTAACGTCTCTCCGCGGCCTTTTCCTGTCAGGTGAATTATAACTACAGCCGCTAATCAGTGTCGCACCGCAACTTCCCGATGTTGCTCAACGTGCACATGAATGCGGGTTTGTGCACGTGTTGGCTAATGTGAAAGAGCCCTGAATGGTTCATCTTTTACACTATTTTAATTGTTTTCAGTTACAACTGATAGGACAACTGATTTTCAAAGTAATGTCCATGTTTTCCTATGACTCAGTTCACATTATACGCTTCCCCTGCGCCGCATCACACTGCCAGAAACAGGCCTTCAAGGAATACCGTGTTACTACACGGTATTCCCCATCTGGCATTGGGGCAAGTACGAAGTGACAGACGCTTTCAGTTACTTCCTGTTTCGGGGTTTTTGGAAGTGCACAGAAGCGTATTGTAAAATATGCGTCATGTCAGTACTTTTTTTTTTTTAAATCCCTGTATCGCCATAGACTTACATGACTTTCAGGCCGACGCAGATAGCCGCAAATCGCCACAGATAACGCACAGTAACGTAGTTCTGGACTTGCGACGGGGATGCGGCGAAAGCGTCACTTTCAGTGCGTTGTGCCGTACCGAGCCAGTATGAAAGTCTCCATAGACTTTCATTGCCCGGTGGTTGGGTGTGGTAAAAATACCGCACTGCCCCGGTATGAAAGGGCCCTGAGGCTAGGAGGAGAGGGGGTTGAAACTACAGCACAGCTAGTTGCGCAACTAGATAGGAAAGATCTTAGAAAGAAGACAGTTACAATACAAAATTTTAGAGAAGTACAGTTCATCTCCACTTATGACAATCATGCAGGCAGGGGAGGACTGGCCCAGGGGGACGGGGGGCAATTGCCCCCCGGGCCGCCCGAATCTTAAGTAATTAGGGCTGGCCGCTGCTGTACGCAGCGGCCGCAGACATGCCACAGCTGACAGGTTCGCAGTGGGGATCGCAACCTCGCGCGACATTTCCCGGCAAGTTGAAGTATCCAATCAAAGAAGCGACTGAGGCGGCCGGCCGTGGTGTGCCCTTGTGCGTGGCTGAGCCTGCGGTGGATGTGAGCGGCACAAGGAAACAAATAGCTTAGGTCCTCTCCGGCCCGATGGGTTGACCCTGCTTGACTCCGCCCCCCGCCTGGAGCCATTGCCGCCCGCAACGTGCTGCTGTGCCTGCGGTGTCATCGGAGTGAGCTGTCTAACTCTTCAGCTTTCTGTGCTGGGGGGCTGGGGGCCTGGAGCTGTGGCTACGAGTGGCTGGCTGGAGGAGTCGGACACAGTCCTCCCCTGTGCTGCTGTGCCTGAGGTGTCCTCGGAGTGAGCTGTCTCACTCTTCAGCTTTCTGTGCTGGGGGGGCTGGAGGCCTGGAGCTGCGGCTACGAGTGGCTGGCTGGCTGTCCTGGCTGGAGGAGTCGGACACTCTGGGGGCTGGGAGTCGGAGATGCCACCTATAGCTGCTTGCTGCTGTGGAGGAGGAGGAGGTGTAAGACTGAGGAGACAGGAGGATAGAGGAGGTCGGGTCCAGGTTGCCAGAGGAGAAGGTGGTTTTTATAAATTTTGTTTCTGTACTTCTTCTCCCTTCTTGTCACTGAGTTACTCACACTTTGCTGCCTGCCTGCTACTGCTGTCAAATTCAATTCTCTGCCCAGGCCAGTGCCCTCTGAGTTTTTTTTGTGTGATAATCATCCCCATTCTGACCCTAGCCTGAGGGGGAACGTTTTTTCTTCTTGTGGTGTGATTGGCGCCGGCGGCAGGGGAGGGGGGAGGCAGGCAGTTAGGCACTGTCAAACAGGTAGATGGAGGGGGCTGGGAGGCAGCGTCAGCGAACAGCTGACTGCAGAGCTGCGGCAAGGGACATGCTGGGAGCGTGGGGCTGGACGAGCCCTGGGTAAGTAGCACTTATTTCCATAAAAAAAAAAAAAGCCTGATAACTCCTTTAAGGTTAGGCATCAGACACAGACAGGTAGATTGTGCGGAGAAATGGGGTTAGGCATCAGGTACATAGTGTGTGTGTGTGTGTGTGGCTGGGGCTGTTGGTCATCACAATTTGAAGATTTTCACACAAGAAAGATATGGCTTTGGGCTGGGGATGCCGTGAAACGGGCCTCTAGTTTGTGTTGTCCCCCCAGGCCAAAAGGTCCCAGTCCTCCCCTGCATGCAGGCCTGGTGAAAAAAAACTATTTTGGATAATTGGTCATTGATTGAAGCAGACCCTTTATTATCCAAGGTATTCTCCTTCCCTCCATCCTTTGTTTACCGGAAAGTAAAAAGATTACGAGATAAGTTAGTGAGAGCTGACATTAAAAAGCACACTGTGCAAGAAAACACTTTCCTGCCAAAAAAGATGGGGACTTTTGCTTGCTTAAACTGCCAAAATTGCTCCAGCATTATAAAGGGCGACCACATTAGACATCCCACTAAGGGCAATAAAATTAATATTAATGGACATTTTTCTTGCGTGACATCTAATGTAGTCTATTTTCTCAAATGCCCTTGTGGGATGGGTTATGTAGGCCAAACATCTCGTGAGGTCAGAGTGAGGATTAACAAACATCGAAGCAATATTCGCTTATACAGGAAATACCATGATGATCCTAATAGGAAATTTGATTCCCTTATAGGAAAGCATTTTTACGATTGTGAACACATGGTTGGCGAATTACGTTGGTGGTGTAAGTCGTTACTGCTGAAGGAATGGACGGACAGACATCCTTGCTCAGACGTGAACATAGATGGATCAATAAGCTAAGTACTTTAGCACCTAATGGACTGAATGATGAATTTAACTTAAAATGTTTTTTATGAATATTCTTTGTTCTATTGTACTGTCTCTTTAAACGTGGCCATTCGTTCTCTAAGCATGTGCCCGCCCCTTGTGGGCGTGTTACTCATGGTGTGTAATTTATTTGTGAGCACTAGCTGGGCTATGTAACACTTGATAAAGGCCTGCTGGCCGAAACGTCCTGTTGTTTTGTCACTATGGTGCAATAAGATAGTGCTACAATTGCATTTATCCAGGTGGAGACCCAGTCTTTTTCTTCTATCCCTGAGGCTAGGAGCACACTAGGCAGAAATGCTAGTGTTGTGGAGAATGCTAGCATTTTTGCCCATAATGAAATTCTATGGGCTGCAGTGACAAAGCCGGATTTATACTTTTTCCGCCCCTAGGCCAACTTTCTTGCAGCTTCCCTTCCATGTGCAGCCCCCTCCCATTCCATGTGCAGCCCCCTCCCATTCCATGTGCAGCCCCCTCTTCCATGTCTAACATTAATGTACAGAAGCCCCTCCCATTTCATGTGCAGCCCCCTCTTCCATGTGTAACATTCATGTACAGCAGCCCCTCCCATTCCATGTGCAGCCCCCTCTTCCATGTCTAACATTCATGTACAGCAGTCCCTCCCATTCCATGTGCAGCCCCCTCTTCCATGTCTAACATTCAAGTACAGCAGCCCCTCCCATTCCATGTGCAGCCCCCTCTTCCATGTGTAACATCCATGTACAGCAGCCCCTCCCATTCCATGTGCAGCCCCCTCTTCCATGTGTAACATTCATATACAGCAGCCCCCTCCCATTCCATGTGCAGCCCCCTCTTCCATGTGTATCATCCATGTACAGCAGACCCCTCCCATTCCATGTGCAGCCCCCTTTTCCATGTGTATCCTCCATGTACAGCAGCCCCCTCCCATTCCATGTGCAGCCCCCTCTTCTATGTCCAACATCCATGTACAGCATCCCCACCTATTCCATGTGCAGCCCCCTCTTCCATGTGTAACATTCATATACAGCAGCCCCCTCCCATTCCATGTGCAGCCCCCTCTTCCATGTGTATCATCCATGTACAGCAGACCCCTCCCATTCCATGTGCAGCCCCCTTTTCCATGTCTAACATTCATATACAGCAGCCCCCTTCAGTTCTATACAGATCCCTTGGGCAGCAGCTCCCGATTTCCATATGTTGCTCCTTTTTTGCAACCTTTGTATTACATTTGCAGCCTCTTCTTCCATATGCAGCAATTCAATTTCCATGTCCAGCCGCCCCTTCACCAGCTGCCGCCCAATGCCCGGGCCTTGGATACCTTTCCAGAAGTCCAGCCCTGTGCATTGATAACAACTTGCTGCCTATTTCTGAAAATAGGAATGTGTTGTTTTAGCTAAAGCAGAGCTGAACTCAGAAGTAACTTCCTCTCTGCGCTATAGGATAAGCAAAAGCATAATAACCTTTAGGCCTGGTGCACACATAGCAGAAACATTAGAATTGCGTAAAACGCTGCGTTTTATGCACCAATGTTACTCAATGCATTAAAAAAACGCATTTGTACTTTGGCTTTTTTTACATCGCTAGTTTTGTTTCATATTATGCATGAACGCATCAAAAAAGGCACATAATAAAAGTCAATGGAAACGCAATGTATTGGGTCTTGTATGCTTTTTGATGCGTTTTTTTATGCTTTTTTTTTTTTCTAAAGATTTCGGTTGGGAGCACACAGTTCAACAGTCCATGGAGAAGAGGCCTTAGCCAATAAAGGGTATCATCCTGAATCGAAACTTCTAGCAAAAGCAGAATGTCACTGTAAATTTTCCCATAAAACCCAGTGGTGACTGGTCCTCTTTATGAGTGGGCTACTTAGCAGAATTCTTATAAGGAAACATTCACAGTGCTGGCTGCTTTGTAACCCGGCTTATCGCACTGCGGTGTACCACCTATGTGAGGTTCACAGGGCCTGATTCACAAAGCGGTGCTAACAGTTAGCACGCTGGTGAAAAGCCCTTTATCACTCCTAAACTCTGTTTAGGCATGATAAGTTTAGGTGTGATAAGTTTAGGCATGATACGTTTAGGTGTGATAAGTTTTTAGGCGTGATAAGTTTAAGCACCAACTGGGTTAGCACCGCAGTGCACAGCTGATCAAAAGTTTTGCGCTAGCAAAGTCTGGCGCACTTTGCATAGAGTTTAATGGCGCTGCTTTGCGTGCGGGACTTTGTGCGCGATCTAAACTTATCTAAACTTATCACGCCTAAACTTATCACACCTAAACTTATCACACCTAAACTTATCACGCCTAAACTTATCACACCTAAACTTATCACACCTAAACTTATCATGCCTTAACTTATCACACTTAAACTTATCATGCCTAAACTGAGTTTAGGCATGATAAAAATTGTTATCACGCCTGGGGCCTGATTCACAAAGCGGTGCAAACTTTTTCGCGGACTTTTGCGCGCGCAATTTGCCGCGATTCGCGCGATCGCGGACTTTTGCACCGCTTTGTGAATCAGGCCCCTAAAGTCTTTAACTGGGTTATCACCGCTTTGTGAATTGAGCCCACATTGTAGCAGGTGCGTTGCACTATCACGTTGTGCAGCATCATAATGCAATGCATGCAGTGCGTTACAGGAACACGTGTGCGCTAACAGCTACAGTGAAGCATCATTTTCTCTGGCCTATGCCTCACTGTATGGGACGCAGCGCTCGGGTAACGTGCAGTGCTGCTTCCTCATTCCATTGCGTTCCTGCTGTTACGCTGAACGCAATGGCCACTGTGAGCCCCACCTAACTTCAGAGAGAGCCTGATGCGGATGATCAAAAGTTGAAAGTTGACAGGAAGTTAGCATTGGTCCAATTTCAAACTGCATATAATTTACAGGAAAATTGAATGCAAGGAGAAATGATTTGCATCAGTAGGGCTCCAGCACACTTATCGGTAATGTACTGACACTGTACACAAACCCTGAATCTGAGCACACAATCAATAATACATGAAAGAGAAGGCAGTCAGTATGATAATAAACATTTATTGCGCCTCCCGCTGTGATTCCCCCACGCGAGGAGGCGGTATTGCATGCGCACTGCCGCGCTGCGCACTCCTGCCGTAAATTATACTGAATTATCATCCCCCACCCAGATCATCGCTACACAAAGTCATAATGCCGGAATAATTCATGTAAAGAATAAAACTCACTTACCAAGAAGACAGCAAAATCATTCTATGAAAAAGGAGCGTAACGTTTCCCATCCACCTAAAACGACTGCTTACGTCATACACAATAGTGCCAAAATATCGTGTGACCGAACTAAAACTGAAACTGCCCAGTCCAACAGATCAGCGGATCTACTGAAAAACAAGACATGTTTTGTCAATGATTTGTATTATTATTATTATTTATTCATATTATGTATTTATATAGCACTGACATATTCTGCAGCACTTTACAGAGTACATAGTCATGTCACTGACTGTCCTCAGAGGAGCTCACACTCTATTCCTACCACAGTCATAGTCTAATGTCCTACCATATTATTATTATGTA